>NW_023416306.1:73226188-73359682 GCF_014176215.1 Rousettus aegyptiacus
GATTGTATTTCCCTAATAACTAGCAATGTTGAGATCTTTTCACATATTTGTTGGCCATTCATATGTCCTCTAGGGAGAAGTGTCTGTTAAGGTCCTCTGCCCATCTTTTGATTGGATCATTCATGTTTTTTGTTGTTATTGAGTTCTGTGAGTTCTTTGCATATTTTGTATATTAGGCCCTAATCAGAAGTGTTGCTTGCAAATATATCTTCCCATTTGGCTGCTTGTCTCTTTTGATTGGTTTCTTTAGCTGAGCAGAAGCATTTTAGCTTAATGTAGTCCCATTCATTTATTTTTGCTTTTACTTCCTTTGTCTTTGAGGTCAAATTAATAAAATTGTCGTTAAGTCCAAAGTCCTTGAGATTAGTTTCTATGTTTTCTTTTATGGCTTTTCTTGTTTCAGGTCTTATATTCAGGCTCTTAATCCATTTTGATGTAATTTCGTTGTGTGGTGATAGACAACAGTCATTTAATTCTTTTGCGAGTGGCCTTCCAGTTTTCCCAGCACAATTTGCTGAAGAGGCTTTCTTTTCTTCACTGTATGTTTTTGGATTTTTTGTTGAAAATTCCTTACCCATAAAACAACAAGTTTCCTTCTGGACTCTCAATTTTGTTCTACTAGTCTGTGTGTCTGTTTTGCTGCCAATTTCATGCCGTTTTGATTACTATGAGTTTGTAGTATAATTCGAAGTTGGGCAAAGTGATGCCTCCAGCCTCATTCTTTTTTGTCAGGATGGCTCTGGCAATATAGGGTCTTTTGTGCTTCCATACAAATCTGATGATTTTTTGTTCTATTTCTTTAAAAAATGTCAATGGGATTTTGATGGGGATTGCATTAAATCTGTATAATGCTTTAGTTAATCTAGTCAGTTTAATTATGTTGACTCTTCCTATCCAAGAACACAGAATATTTTTCCAATTTTTGTATCTTCTTTGATTTCTTTTAATAGTATCTTATAATTTTCATTATATAGGTCTTTGACATGTTTCATTAAATTTATTCCTAGGTATTTTATTTTACTTTTTTGGTGCAATTGCAAAAGAAATTATTTTTCTACTTCTTCTTCTGACACTTCATTATTAGAGTACAGGAACACTGTGGATTTCGAATATTGATTTTGTATCCTGAAACTTTACAGAATTTGCTTATTGTTTCTAGTAGCGTTCTTATAGAGTCTTTAAAGGTTTTCTATATAGAGAATCATGTCATCCACAAATAGTGACAGTCTGACTTCTTCCTTTCCTATTTGGGTGCCCTTTATATCTTTCTTTTGCTTGATTGCACTTGCTAGGACCTTCAATGTCGTATTGAATATCAGTGGCTATAGTGGACAGCCTTGTCTTACTCCTGATCTTAGAGGGAAGGTTATTAGTTTTTCACTGTTAAGTATAATGTTGGCTGAGGGCTTGTCATATATTGCCTTTATTATGTTAAGGTGCTTTCCTTCCATACTGATCTTGTTAAGTGTTTTGATCATAAATGGATGCTGTATCTTGTCAAAAGATTTTTCTGAATCTATTGATATGACCATATGATTTTTACTTTTTAATTTGTTTATGTGGTATATCACATTAATCGATTTGTGTATGTCGAACCATCCCTATGTCCTTTGGATGAAGACCACCTGAAAGTGGTGCATAATTGCTTTAATACGTCGCTGTATTTGGTTTGCTAGTATCTTATTTAGGATTTTTACATCTGTGTTCATGAGATATTTTGGTCTGTAGTTTTCTTTTGTGTGTATGTGTGTTATCCTTACCAGGTTTTAGTATCAGAGTAATATTGGCCTCATGAAATGAGTTTGGAAATATTGCCTCCTCTTCGAATTTTTGGAAGAGTTTGAGGAGAATAGGTATTAAATCTTCTTTGAATGTTTGCTGGAACTCACTGATGAAGCCATCTGGTCCTGGACTCTTATTTTTTGGTAGGTTTTTAATGACTATTTCAATTTCCATACTGATGCTCGATCTATTTAGATTTTTCAGTTCTCCTTGATTCAGTCTAGGAAGATTGTATTTTTCTAAGTACCGGTCCATTTCTTCTAGGTTATTAAATTTTGTATCATATACTTTTTCATAGTATTCTTGCACGATCCTTTGTATTTCTGTGATGTCAGTCGTAATGTCCCCTCTTTCTTCCCTGATTTTGTTCATTTGTGTCCTTTCTTTTTTTTCTTTAGTGAGTCTAGCCAGGGGTTTGTCAATTTATTAACCTTCTCGATGAACCAGCTCTTTGTTCTTTTTATTTTTTCTATAATTTTCATTTTTTGTTTTCAATTTCATTTATTTCAGTTCTAATTTTGATTATTTCTTTCCTTCTGCTGACTTCATGCCTCATTTGTTCTTCTTTTTCTAGGTTTTTAAGATTAAGCATTAGGTAGGTTGTTTATTTTGGCTCGTTCTTGTTTTTAGAGATAGACCTGTAATGATATGAATTTTCCTCTTATGACTACTTTTGCCATGTCCCAAAAGTTTTGATATGTTGTATTGTCATTATCATTTGTTTCTCTCTTTTTATTTCTTCCCTGAAATGGTTATTCTTAAGTAGCATGTCATTTAATCTCCATATATTTGTGGTTCTTCCTGCTTCCTTTTTGCAGATTATCTCTAGTTTCAAAGCATTATGATCAGAGAATATGGTTGGTATGATTGCAAACCTCTTATATTTGTTGAGGCTATCTCTGTCTCCCAGTATGTGATCGATTCTTGAGACTGTCCAATGTGCACTAGAGAAGAATGTATAAGCAGTTGTTTTGAGATGGAAGGCCCTGTATATGTCAATTATGCCCAGTTGGTCTAAAGTGTCATTAAAGGATGTTTTTTCCTTGTTGATTTTCTCTTTGGATGATCTGTCCATATCCGACAATGAAGTATTTAGGTAACCTACTACAATAGTGTTTTGGTCTGTTTCTCCCTTTAGTTCTGTTATAAACTGATTTACATATTTTGAGGCTCTCTGATTGGGACCATAGATATTAATAAGTGTTATAATTTGTTTTTGTATTTCTCTTTTATTATTTTTCATTCTTTGGTTTCTCTCTTCTTCCTTCTGATTTATTTCTAGATTTCTGTCCTCGATACGACATATCCTTTCCTCCATTTGTCCGACTCTATTTCCCAAGCCTGCTATTTAATTTTTCAACTCTTGCAGTGTGCTTTTTATCTCCAGAAAATCTGTTCTGTTCTTTTTGAGGGTTTCAATCTCCTAGCTCTGCTCATCTGGTTGTTTTTCATTTCCTGAAATTGATGATATGACTTGTTTCAGAACTCACTGAGTTTTTTCAGAAGTACCTTCTTGAATTCTCTGTCATTAAAGTAACATATTTCTATCTCTGTAAGCTTATATTCTGTATTTTTTTCTCTTCCTTTCTGAGATGTCTTGTCACATTGGTTGTTCATGGTGTTTAATGGGCTATTTCTCAGCCTGGGCATTAATGGAAATGTATTCTGCTTTTTTTCCAGAAAGATTTATTACATAAAGGTCTCTCCTTAGCCTGCTGCAATGAAGGAGCTCTTTTTTTGGCTTCCAGCAGTTGGTGTCTAAGCCTCTTGGATCTCTGCTTTATATAAAGCCTAAATAACGCCTCTTTTATTTTCTTGTAGATTTTTAATCATGCTCGCTTCCCTCAGTCTCAGTCCCTGCCAGTGTCAGCGACAGTCTTGGCAGTGTTTGTTCAGATTTCCCTGGTCTCGACAGTGATTGGTCTCAGTGCATATGGGGAGAGAGGCCTTCTGGGTTGGGGGTTGGGTTCTGCAGCTCAGCCTCAGTTTTGCAGCCAGGGCCAGTAAAAATCAAATGTTGTTCCTCTGCAGCCCTGTCCTGCTTCTCTGCTTTCTGCCCTGATGACTGGGCCCTGTTTTCAGCTGTGTAGAACTCACAGAACTTCCAGGCAGGGCTGTTCAGGGAAGTCACCGCACCTTCTCCCCAACCCCTCCTCCCACAGGGAGTTCTGGTGGCTGTGAGAGGCAGCTTCTTTCTTTCTTCCAGTCCACTGCCCGACATCTGAGGTTCTGACCTGTGGTAACTCTTATTTGCAGATCCCACACTCAGACATGCTCATGTGCACTGTAGGTGTTTTTTGTTGAGTTTAAGATGTTCAGCTTATTGTGGTTCCAAGTGGAGCGATCTGAGAATGTCTCTCCACCAACTCCGCTATGTTTCCCAGAATGTATTTATCTTTTTTTTAACTTATTTCTCTAATTTAATATCCTCAAGTTTTGTCCATGTTGTCTTAAATAGCAGAATTTTTCCTTTTTATGAATAAATTATACATATATATGTATTTATATGTATGTGTGTGTGTGTGTATATATGTGTGTGTGCATGTGTGTCTGTGTTTGTTTATTTATTTATGAACAATTCTATTTATTCATCAACAATAATTAGGTTTTTCCCATGTCTTGGCTATTGTAAATATTTTTGTAATGAACATGGGGGTGCACATATCTCTTCAAAATAGCAATTTTAAAAATTAGGATTCTTGCTCCAGAAATAGTTTCTAGATGATGTGGTAATGGAATTTTTAATTTCTGGAGAAACCTCCACATTGCTTTCAATAGTGTTCGTATTAGCTTACTTTCACACTAAAAGCATACAAATATTCCCTCTTCTCCACATCCTCACCAATACTTTTTATCTCTTGCCTTCTTTATTGTAACCATTCTAACAGATGTGAGGTGCTATCTCATTCTGGTTTTGATTTGCATTTCCTTGGTGATTAGTGATGTTGAGCACCTTTTTATGTATCTCACGGCCATTTGTTTGCCTTCTTTGGAAAATTTTTATTTAGGTCTTCTGCTCATTTCAAAATCAGATTACTTGTTATTATTATTTTCTTTTGATATTAAGCTATTTGAGTTCCATGTAAAATTTAAATATAATATAATCATAAATATAATTAGGATTCTTGCTCCAGAAATAGGGTTTCTGGATGATGTGGTAATGGTAAATATAATTTATGATTATATTATATATTTAAAATATATTAAAATACATATATAATATATTTTAATATGATTTAAATATAAATAATTTAAATTTAAATAAATTCTTTGTTAGATATGTGGTTTGTAAATATTTTCTCCGTTTCCATACATTCCCTTTTCTTCTGTTTTGCAGAAGTTTTTAGTTTGATGTAGTCACCATGCTTTTTTCGGTTTTGTTGCTTGTGCTTTAGGTGTCAAATTCGAAAAGGCATTGACAATACCAATGTCAAAAAGGCTTTTCTTTATGTTTTCTTCTAGGAGAACTACCTGTAGGGATGTGGTCTGCCAAGATTCGCACATTGATTGCTATGAAGCCCACCCTTCTTCGCCATGTTTAGCTCTTCCCTCCAGTGATCTCCATGAGGCAAAATGGCAGTGGGACTCCCCGAAAGCATCTGGAATGCTGAGAATCTGGATATCCACTTTAGGTTCCCCTTTTCCCATTGGAGTGACTGCAGGCCCAGGGGCCCCGTTGGTACGACACTCTGCTGGCCTGGACATGCAGCCAAAAGTGAATCTGCTCTACTTATCATCCTAATGTAATTTTTCTCAGTTTTTGTAGTCCAAAGGGGTGCTTCAGCTTGACTCCTGTGTTCTGGGATTTTCACAAAGGCATCTTGTTTGTGGATAGTTGCTAGGTGGCCTTTCTCTTGAAGCCAGAGACCATCTTGCTGACCTTCAGACACTTTATTTTAAAACTAACCTAAACTTTTCTACTGGAAAAAATAGATCATATGTGCAGGATATGAAACGCCTAAGAATGTAAATGATTCTGAGAGAAGCATAAGGGGTAGACAATGACTTTATCTTTGCCTATAGGTCTCTATCAAGCAATAAAGAGTCTCAAAGTATTATGGCCTTAAAAATATTTTTTATTATACAAACACCTAGTGCAGAGTTTCTAAAGAGCTAAGTTTAATTTTTATTTATCCTTTTTCTGACTTATAGAAAGCCTCATTTCAAGTTTTAAATGTCTGCTTTTCCAACAACTGCAGTATATGCATAATTCCAAAATAATATATCACGCAGAACAATCCACGTTTCAATTATTGTGTTATTTCTATTTTTTGTGTGAAAAAGTTAAATTCTTAAACATCTTAAAGTGATAGAAATACTATAAAGGGAATATCTCCCATATTTTATGGTAGGCTTAATAGTACATAAAATATTGTATGTGGTATTGTCAAGTTAATTTCTAGGTAAATATAGTCACACTTCATATTTGGTAATAATTTCTGAGAAAGGATTAACATAAGACATAGTCTAAGCCTGAATTAAAAGCAGTTCTACTGGCTTCAAAGTTTGTTATTTCTTGTAGATTCTTTGACCTCCTTAGAAGAGACATTTGTTAACTCTCCAAAAGACTACTAGGTTATGTTAACTAGACAAAGCTAAGTTTAACTAGACTTACCACAATAAGAGAGAACATAGTCTTCACAAAGGCTTAGTATGATATCTATGCAGAGTATGTATAAGGTTTTAGAGACTGAGCTGTGTGCTTTTAAGAAGGGTCTTGCAAGGAGCAGAACCAGTTGAGACTAATTAGAGTTTATGAGATAAAAGCTTTGGATTGCTGGAGATTGCTAGGCAAAAGTGTTAAGACATAGCTTAATGAGTAAACTCTTGAGTAAAAAAATTTAGAACATTCAGTCTTTTTTCCAGGAGCAGTTATTTCCTACAACAAACAGTTGTTATTTTGGCTTGTTCTCAATATCGTTCAGCAAAAGTAGGAAAATACTCTTCATCTCATTATTGTGTAGAACAAAGATGGAAACAAGTGTGTTTGGCCCAAGAAATGTTTAATATTGTGACAGAAAAGTATACATGTTCATAGTATTGTTTAACATAAGAATGAGACATTATTTTTGTTTAGTTCTCAGAAAGATACAAGGAACAATAGACATTTCTAAGGTTTAGATAAAAAGTATATTGAGTGTTAAAATCAAGGTCAGAGACCAGCCTTGAAAATTTCCTGAGGTGATAAAACCAGTTTAGTCATACAAGCAACAGTTAATTTAGTTTATTTTGTAAGACTAATACTGGGACACAGGGCAGGCCACCCCAAAATACACCACTTTGGCATAATGATTAATTTGAAATAAAGATAATTAAGAAACAGCTGATACAAAAAGTGCACTAGACCCTCCTTTGCACACCCCCAGATTAGGAAATAAATTATCCACGTGAATAGTACCCTCCCTGTAACAAGAGAAAGAGAGGTATTCTTACTTATAGAAGTAGAGAATTCAGGGGCAAGAAGGCAGTAGAAACAAATTTTGTTACTAAATCGTTATTTTGCTACTGCAAGGCCAAACCTCTTTGTCAGTTCTTCAAAAATAATTGTTTCTTTCTTTAAAAGGTATAAAAGTTGCCCACTCTGTGTGCTTCTTTGAGCGTCATTCCAAGTTTTGGTTCAGAGTGCTTTCAGTTTGCAATAAATTATTACAAATCATTACTTTGGTTTTACTTTGACTACTTATGAACTTTCACATGCAATTCAAAGCAAAATCAAAATTAACTCATAAAATGTATGCAAACACTTATTATGCACATACATTCACATGTGCACAGGAAAACCACATAAATAGAGATGAATACATACATAAAAATACATTGTTACTCAGACCTATGAAATAATTCCTGTGATCATTCCTAAATCCTAAGAGATTATAATTTTGCCTAAGTTTTTTGAATTCATTTAGATATTATAAAAATGGAATATTTAAATTAATAACTGTAATTTGCAGAGATTAAGAAGACAAATTAAAATAGTTTGCAAAATAGCTGCCGAACATCCTCATTGTTTATGGTGATATTATTTCAAAGCCTTTATCAACCGCTAAGGTTTTCCCATTGTTTTCTCCAAGATGACTGTAAACTAAGATCTTTAAAGGTGTTTGAGAAACGTTGTTGTTGGCATTTAACTTTGTTTTTGTTTTTGCATTTTAGCAATTAAGAATCATTAAATGCCTTAACGCCCAATGCTAACAAGGTAAGATGGTTAAGGATCTGAAAATCTAAGGCATTATGTTTGAAGAAAGCATTCGACTCTATAACGATTACGACTTTTTCTTTTATGAGTGTGCTCATACTTGTTCTGGCAAGGAAAAAAACTGTTTTTATACTAAAAACATGAGATTTGGGAGCAATTTGAATTTATAGCCAGAAATAAATAGAAAACCTCGGCTGTAAATTGATTTTAATTAAAATTACATAGATGTTTTTACCTTCTGTATGTCATATTTTATAATATATGTTAACAATTAAGCAATTAAAAATGAAAAAATCTTGAAATCAAAGCAACATTTAGATATAATCTCAGAAATGAATATTAGAGACAAATATATTCAGGGAATCATATATTCACCATTTTCCTTTTGATAACATAGCATTATTTTCAATAAACATATAGGAATCACGCACTAGGTAACCTTGGTTAATCTAAACTAAATTGAGATCAGACTGATAACAGTATCTGCTAGCTCTACATAATGGAAGCCTTCCATTGAGGAGAGGAATTACCTACTTCAGCCAGAAAGACTGAATGAGAATTTTATGATGAAGATCCAAGGAATTTCAGTGATGTTTGAGAAAATACCTGGCTCACTCATCTATTAATTAATTCAATACATATTCAATGAGTGTCTTTTATGTGCCCAAGCACAGAATCTTCTAGGTAGAAATTTATAGGAATGAGCAACACACATTAAAATCCCTGTTATCATGTTATTTAAAAAAAAACACAAAACATTGTTTTAAAAGGGAACGCAGAGTTGGAGGATTCTGGGAAGATGGTAGAGTAAGAAATACCAGTAATCTGTCTCCCAGCTCAAGACACCAATGGCACTGTCAGAATCTGTCTGATGTAACTGAAGCCTATTGAAAGACCACAACTTTAGGAAGGCTTGAAAGGGAAATTACAGGTAATTTTGGTCAATTTTAGCTCCTAGTGTAGTACCAGCTCTTCATTTTTCACCCCTATCCCTGTGGTAGGCAGCAATACACATGTTCCTGGAGAGTCTTCCATGAATATTGCGGGAGCCAAGCTAGGCAAAAAGACCCTGACCTCCAAATAGGAGGGATCTGCCCTTATCACTGATTGCTGCTTCTGATCTCAGAGGTACAGACAAAGAGAAGAGAAGGCATTGTTGTTGCACATCCTTTCACTGTTACAAGCCTCTCCCCTCCAAATGAAGTGTCTTTTTGGAGGTTTGAAGGACTAATACCTTACTTCCCACTCCTCGTTTTTCTCAATTCCCTTTTTGAGAGCCAGTTATTAAAGACTAGGACATTCAAAAGCATATGTATATACAGGAGAAATTGCAAAGGAACAGTTCATAGCCAGTGAAAATCACGAACTCAGAAAAGAATCAAGAAGACCATAAATTTACACTCAGTATGACTCTTGGCACAGACAGGCAATACACACATATATATACATACATACATACACTCATACATACATACATACATATATTATACATGCATACAACATACATACATGCAGTAAAACCCGGAGTAGTATATTATTTTCAGGGTTTCAAATGTTCACTTTTTAACAACAGCAGCAGTAAAAATACAAGGCAGACAAAAAAAAAAGAACTATGACCCATTTACAGTAAAAAAGTAAAAAACAAAAAACAAATGAAATTTTCCAGAAAAGTCTTGATAGTAGATCTCCTAGACAAAGACTTTAGAACACCTACCTTAAGATGTTCAAAGAACTAAAAGAAGACACATGGAGAAAGTCAAGAAAATAATGTGTGAAACATGTAGAAATTAAACATCACATTCTTAAACAACAAATGTAATTGTGTGGATCTTCACTTCTTTAAAATGACTTTTTCTTTTTCTCCTTGATTCAAACTTACCTCGTACTAACTTGCTTCTTTTCTTTCCCTGTCCTTTCACCCTTGCACATACTGCACAACCACTCCCTTAATCATGAAGCCCCTAGGTCGGCATCAAATAGTCTTAGGAACAAAACCTCAGGTCTGTTGATCACAGAAATAGAATTTCAGCCAAACCGAAGATAAGATCTTGACCTTGTATTTTAGTTCCAGACTCATAAAGGCAAAGTAACCCTACTGGCATCCCCATAAAACCACCAGACAGAAGGAAGCCATGACTGGCATCAGGACCTGATGCAATGATCAACTGTCTCTTATCCTAGCCCTGACCAATCAGGAGAGCCCACGACCCCAACTTCCTTAGGTACCATGACTAATGAGTTTTCCCCTATATCATCTATCCCCTAGAGGCCACCAAGGAGCCAGGTCTTTCTTAAGAACATTAACTCACCTGTGTCTTTGGGCTTGGTGCCATTTCCTTAAATAAACCTCTACTTTCTTTGCTGCAAACTTCTGTCCATATCTCCCTTGGCTTTGATGTGTGCAGGCAAAATGAGCCCCTTGAGTTTGGTAATACTGATGGATAAAAAAATTACAGAAGAAATTAGAAAATACTTAAAGACAAATAAAAAAATATGACATATTGAGACTTAAGAGATTCATCGAAATTTATAGCCATAAATTCTTACATAAAAACAAGATCTTAAAGGAACAATCTAACTACAACATAAAGAAATAAGAAAAATAGACGAAGATACACACCTGAACTCGAAGCTAGCAGAAGGAAATAGGAAATAATAAAGATCGGATCAGCCCCTTCCTCCAGCATATGCCCTAGATAACAGCCCACAGAGTCACAAGCAAATGCAAGTTCCTGATATGACTTCCTAACTCCCCTGTGATAAACAGTCTCCTGCACTTCCCAGGGTCTTTTTCTTGTGTAGCCATTAGATAATAAAATTCTCTTGAATTTCACTAAAACCAAATTTTTAAAATTTGAATGGACAAATCTGGCCATAGCCAGGGATCCCCAAATATTCTATGTTTGGACCCTTATGAGGCCTGTGCCCCAGGTCTTGCTGCTCTCTCTGCACGTACCCTGACTTGACCTCTCTGCATGGCCCTTGGAGGCATGCAGTGTACCTCCTTTAGAATGTGTGAGTAACAAACTTGTTCATTTGAATTTCCTTGTGGTCTTTTGTTGAACCTTGGCTCCCCACCCTACAACCTGGGGCTCTACTTAAATATTAATTTAACAAAGTCACAAAAAAAGAACAACAATGCTTGTGTTTCAGATATTAATTTTTGGCTTTCTCAATGTCAATTACCAAATTGTGTCCTCATACAGTCAACTTCTGTCTCCAAAGGGCACATAAGGGGAAGGCCACCAGAGGAAGGGGAGACCATTCATCACAAAGACCATTGGAGGAATCACATCAGGACCTTATATTTAGTTGTGACTCTAGGGATTGTCATGAAGGGCATGCCCTGGAGGGAAGAACAAGTGTCAATTCAAGGCTCCTGTGGACCTGTTAGATGTACTAAACCAACATCTAGGCAGCACTATCATAGAATGATTTAGCTAATCTCTCAAAATCCCCACAAATACTTTTAAGTGAATGTTTATAAAAGGATTCTTCATAACAGCAAAAAGCTGAAAGTACTTAAATGCTCACCAACAAGTGAATGAATGAACATTATGAAATACTATCCAGAAATGGAAAAAATTAAATATTAATACAAACAACAATACAGATGGATTTTAAAACATTATGCTAATTTTAAAAAGTCAAATAGAAAAGACTAAACTCTTTGCAATTTCATTTATATGAAATTCTAGAAAAGGCAAATTTATAGTGAGAGAGAACATACCAATGGTTGTTGGAGACTGAGGATCGTGGAAAGGAATCACCTACAAAGAGGAAGAGAAAACTTCTGGGGACAGTGAAAATAGCCTATATTTTGATGGTTGTGGTGGTGGCATACTTTTATAAAGCTACTAAATTTCCTCAAACTATCTTGTAAAAGGGCACATATTATTTTTATAAGAAAATATTTGAACTATAGTCTGCAAAATAAGCAACTAGTTCACTTAAAAAATTTCAAAGTAATACAAGAGACTCAGGAACTCTTTGTTATTACAGAAGACTAAAGAGACATGACAAGACACAATGTGTGATCCTGGACTTGTGGACCTTCAGAAGAAAGATTCATTTGATGTGAACCTTGAGAAGGATGTTATTTAATGAGATGAACTCCGCATGATGAACTGAAGGTACAAATTTAATAAATAAGAAGAAGCTAGCTGCCATTTGCTGACAGGGGCTTCTCATGTACTCTGTGTACCTGGAAGAACCTCAGATTAAACTCTTGGGTTCGGCATTATGCCGCATTTGTTTATACTGTCTGAGACAATCACGACAAGGAAACTCTGATTTCATCTTTCTACTAATGGACTGAGAACTGCCCCGTCCATTCAGAATTTCACAATTTGGGTACTTCATTCACATAAAATGAGCCTAATCCATAAACTGGGTGGAAACTTTCACTAAAATGGCAGCCTCCTCTTTGTCTCAGTGGAGCCCAGCTTAGGTTGCTACTCGAATCTCTGCCTTTTGGGGTTCAGGTCTTTTTGCTCAAAAAATGTATTTTTAATTCTTTTTTTGTTATTATTATTCTTAATTTTTTTATTTTTAAATTTTTCCAGCTTTACATGTATAACAGACAATCAGTTGCTCATATTTACATTGTACGATTCAATGGGCTTATTTATTATAGTTGGCATACAACAATATAATATACCAGTTTCAGTTGTGAAGCATAGTGATCAGAGATCACATCGATCACAAAGTACTCACCCTGCTAAATCTAGTACCGACCTTCCCCCTTACATCTTTATTACATTCTTAAACATCTTCTCCATGCTACACTCTACATCTTTATGTCTATTCTACAACTATCCATTTGTACTTCTTAATCCCATTGCTTTTTTTCGCCATCCTCCTAATCCTCTTCCTATCTAGCAGTCCTCAAAATATTCTGAGTTTATTATCTATGAGTTTGTTTTCATTTGTTCTTTAGATTTGTTGATTTGTTCTTTATATTTTTCATGTATGTGAAATCATGCAATAATTGTCTTTCTCTATCCGACCCATTTCATTTAGCACAATATCCTCTAGGCAGTATGTTTTTCCATCCCCTTCCTTTTAGTCTCTGTGTGTCTTTTCATCTGAAGTGAGTCTCTTGTAGGCAGCATATGCAGAGGTCTCATTTTCTTATCCAGTCACTCTATCTTTTGGTTGGAGCAGTTAATTCTTTTTTCATTTGATGTACTTTTTGATAGAAATGCAATTATTACCATTCTTTATTCATGTTTTTGATACATGTTTTTTCTACTTAAAGTAGTCCCTCTAATGTTTTCTGTAATAGTGGTTTGGTGCTGATAAATTCCTTTAGCTTATTTTTGTCCAGAAAGCTCTCTATCTGTCCTTCGACTCCAAACAAGAGCTTTGCTGGATAAAGTATGCACGGTAGTAGGTCATGGGTTTTCATCATGTCAAATATTTTGTGCCAAGCCCTTCTGTCCTGCATGGTTTCTTTTGAGAAATTAAGCTGCCAGTCTTATGGTTGCTCCTTTGTAGGTAACTAACTGCTATTCTCTTGCTGCTTTTAAGATTCTCTCTGCGTATTTAACCTTTGGCATTTAAATTATAGTGTGTCTTGGTGTCAGCCTCTTTGGATTACTGGTTCTGGGGGAATCTCTGAACTTCCTAGGGTTGTATGTCTATTTCCTTCACCTAGTTAGGGAAGTTTTCCATTATTATTTCTTAAAATAGCTTTTCAATGTCTTGTTTTCCTTCAGGTACCCCCTAGGACATGGATCATTTTACCTTTAATAGAGTCCCATAGGCTTAGAAATTGTTGTATAGTCTTGGCTTCTTTTTTCTTGCCGTTCTGATTGAGTGTCCTTGGCTTTCCCTTTCTCTATATTGGTGGTTTGATCCTATTCTTTATCCACTCTGTTTATTACATCTAAGATAATGTGTTCGTCATCTCAGATAATGTGTTCTTCATTTCTGACTGGCTCTCTTTTATAAATTCAATTTTCATTTTTATGTTTTTTATCTTTTTTGTTAAAGTTCTCACTGAATTCATCTACACTTCAAAATTCATTGAGCATCTTAATAACCAGTGTTTTGAACCCTGCATCTGTTAGATTGCTTGAATCATTATTCTTGGATCTCTGTTCTGTTCTCTCATATGATTTTTGCTTCATTGTCTTCTCATTTTGGTTGCCTTTCTATATCTGTTTCTCTGTACTATGCAGATCTTCTAAGTGTCCTGGTCTTATTAGCGTGGCTTTGTGTAGTAGGTGTCCAGTGGCACAGTCCCGAGAAGGATTCAGCTGCAGGCCAAGTTTAGCCGCAGCCTGTGCTTGTGCTTCTCCAAGACCACAGGTTAAGATTCGGCAAGTAATTCACAGATGTTGTGCTTATAGTTCCTTTAAGAAATCATGCTGGAGATCGAGGCCAGCTGCCATCACTGCGAGTCTTGGCACTGCTCAGCAAAGAGCACTGGACTTGCCGAGCACACAATTAGATGTGGCTCTGGTGGGGCTGCAAGTTTGGGGAGGTGGAGTTTCAGGGAATCCTCTGGGGGAGTGACCCCTGTTATCTAGTTTGATGATGTCTCAGCTGTGATGGCATTGGGTCCGCACACTGGGATCGGGGGAGGGCTCAACAGAAGAATAATAATACCACTGGCACTTCTGCCTGGAAGATAGCCTCAACTCTGGCCCTCACTTCAACAACTGAGTGTTCTCCTGTAAGTCTCTGGTGCCCCACACAGCTGACTGAGCACTGGTGCTCAGAGTGAGCAGGTCTGTCACCACAAAAGTCCGTTAATGGGTACGGTCCCTTTAAGAGGCATCTGCAGCTGCCTTGTTCCACTGCTGCAGCCTCTGTTCCACACAGCCGCTTTGGACCGCGCAGCTTTGCATCTTTGCCCCCTTCCACCTTCTACCATTACAAGAGGATTAATTAGTTCTCTCCCTAGTTTAGTACTTCTGTTTTTCTAGATCCCAGGCAACTTTCCTTGCTCTTTGCTCCGTGTTTCTGTCATGACTTTGACTTGGTCATAAGAGAGATGAACAAAACCTCTATTATCTATGCCAGTTTTTTCATCCTCTAAAATTCTTTATTGTAGTCTAAAGTTAATTTTGATCCTGGAATAAGAATAAATTTACTTAAATTTAATATATGAACACCAGTTGGAAACTGGTAAATTTGATGAGATAATCATATTAGATAGTAGTATGTACTATATTATTGGTAATTTTCTGATTTGAATAATTATGATTATGTAAATAAAGGTTCTCATTTTAAGAAAATAAGCACTAAAATCTTTAGGAGTAAAGAGATAGTAAATTGCACATACTTACAGATATATGGGAGAGAACGCAAAAGCAAAGATGTCAAATGCATTATATAAACTACAATATTCTTGACTTTCTCCTTTACACACACTATTATCACACTCAGAATACAAATGATAACAAATGTGTGGGGATTTTTCCCACACCAAGCAATTCTGTGACACCAACCAGTTGTTTTACAATTTAACTCAATTCTGACATATCTACTAGGAGATTGTATCAGACCATAGGTTAATGGCTCAGTTCCACAAGGCTTCACTTACCTCCCCCCACTCCAGTTGCCAATAGGCTATAAATCTGAGATTCCCACAACCTCCTCCCCACCACCTGCCCCGCCATGGTCCAGGGCTTGATTAATTTGCTAGAGTGGCTCACAGAACACAGAAAAACAGTTCAGTTATTGTTTACCAGTTTATTATAAACAGATGTGGAAAATGATACAGATGAATATCCAGATAGAAGAGATTCTTAGGGCAAAGCATGTGGAATGGGGCATGGAACTTCCGTGCTCTGTCTGGATGCACCAATCTCCCAGAACTTCCAAGTTTACCAACATGGAAGATCCCTGAACCCTGTACCATTGGGATTTTTATGGAGGCTTCATCACATGAACATCATCCATCATTAACTCAATGTTCAGCCCCTCTCCCCTTCCTGGAGGATAGAAAATGGGGCTGAAAGTTCCAAGTTTTTAATAATGGCTTGGTTTTCATGACCAGCCCTCACCCAGGTGTCCAGAAGCATTGTCTCATATGAACAAAGTATGAACCTATATCCCGGAAAATCCCAAGGGATTTTAGGAATTCTGTGTCAGAAATCAGTGTCAAAGTCCAAATATTAGAACGAGACATGCTTCCAGTATTCTTATTAAGTAGGAAAATACAAGAGTTTTAGTAATTGTACTAGGAACCAGATTGTCAAATATATATATATGTGTATATACATATATATGTGTGTGTATACACATATATATGTATATACACATATATATATGTATGTATACACATATATGTGTATACACATATACATACATATATATGTATGTATTCTATTATTTCACAGTAAATATTAATGTTCGGAGAATGCAGGGTAAAAGTACAAACATGGGAATTTGTTTTACTGCATTACTTCATTAAGTCTGAAATTATTTTAAAATAATGTTAAAGAATATAATTTTAAATGCTCACATCATTTATACAGCTACCATCTCAACCTCATTCTTATTTTTCCTTTTTTCCTTTTATTACTCCAGTTACATAATTTTCACAGTGCAATTCTTTTGGCTACTACTAAGATTGAATATTTTTTAAAACATGTCTCATGTTTATGTAAGTATAAACATTTTTTCATTTTGAATCATTCTGTATATAGTAAGACTACATTAACCCTTTATTTTATTTCATGTGTAATTTTTCTATAAAATGTCTTTTGGTCTTTTAAAAGATTTTATGTAGATAGCTATCTTTCTTCCATTTCTATTTCTTTTATATTATTATGCTTAGAAAAATCTGTCTTAAGATCACTTAAATTATTCACTTATATTTCTTTCACATTTTTAATCACTAAAATTTCATGATTATATTCTTTCCATTTAATATATTGGAAATTTATTTTAGGATGTAGTGTAAAGTGAAGCTTTAACTTGCCTATTTTTTAATTAAAATTATTGAGGTGACATTGGTTAATAAAATAATAAAGGTTTATAGTGTATAATTCTATAATACATCCTCTGTATACTACTGCAGTGTGTGTTCACCATTCAAAGTTAAATTTCCTTCAGTCACCATATATTGAATCCCATTACCCTTATCTACCTATCCTCATCCCTGCCTTTCTTCTGCTAATCACTGAACTGTTGTCCATGTCCATGAGTCTCTGTCTTGTTCTTTTGTTGCTTTCGATTTTATATCCCACACTGAAGTTAAACCATATGGTTCTCAACTTTTCCTGTCTGACTTACTTTGCTCACATTATAATCTCAAGATCCATTTGTTGTCACAAATGGCAGTAATTCATCTTGTCTTATGGCTGAGTAATATTCCATTTTATATATGTACCTCACCTTCTTTATCCATCCATCTACCAAAGGGTACCTTGGTTATTTCCATATCTTAGCCACCGTGAATAATGCTTCTATGAACATAAGGGTGCATATATATTTACAGACAAATATATCTTTACAGACAAAAAGTGCACAGTAGAAGGGGTAAATACAGAGAAGAGGAATGGCTGGGCCAAATGATAATTCTATTCTTAATTATCTGATGAACCGCCATACTGTTTCCATCCATAGTGGCTGCACCAATTTACATTTCCACCAACAGTGCACAAGTGTTCCCTCTTCTCCACAATCTCTCCAACACTTGTTATTACATATCCTGTTGGTGATAGATAGCCATTCTAACAGGAGCAAAGTGGTGTCTTGTGGTTTTGATTTGCGGCCCCCTAATAGTTAGTGAAGTTGAGTATCTTTTCATATGTCTGTTGGCCTTTTGTATGTCTTCTTGGGAGAAGTGTTTGTTCAGGTCCTCTGATCATTTTTTAATTAGATTGTTTTTTATTGTTGAGTTGTTTGAGTTCTTTGTATATTTTGGATATTAGCTCCTTGTTAGAGGCCTTGTTTGGAAATATCTTCTCCTGTTCAGATGGTTGCCGCTTTGTCTTGTTGGTGGTATCTTTTTCTGTGTAGAAGTTTTTTAGTTTGATATAGTCCCATTTATTTATTTTGGCTTATATTTCCCTTTCCTTCGAGGTCAAATTCACAAAACTCTGTCTCAATCCAAGGTCTGTGAGGTTAGTACTGATATTTTCTTTTATGCAATTTATTGTTTCAGGTTTTCTATTTAGGTCTTTGATCTATTTTGAGTTAATTTTGGTATATGCTGACAGATAACAGTCAGTTGCATTCTTTCTCCATTATATGTTTTTGGCACCTTTGTCAAAAATTATTTGCCCATATATATGTGTGCTTTTTTCTTCTGGACTCTCAGTTCTGTCCCATTGGTTTCTAAAAAAAAAAACTATGCTGCTTTGATTATTGTCACTTTGCATTATAATTTGAAGTCAGGCAGAGTAATACCTCTGACCCTGTTCTTTTTTCTCCAGGTTGCTTCGGCTGTTCAGGGTCTTTCATGTTTCCATACAATTCTGATGATTTTTTGTTCTACTTCTTTTAAAAATGCCATTGGGATTTTGATGGGGGATTGCTTAAATCTGTATATTGCTTTGGGTAATATGGCCATTTTAACAATACTGATTCTTCCAATCTATGAACACAGAACATCTTTTCATTTCTTTGTGTCTTTTTTCAGTTTCTTTCAATAATGTCTGCTAGTTTTCAATGTATAGGTCCTTCACATACTTCATTAGGTTCATTCCTAGCTCTTTTATTCTTTTTGTTGTAGTAGCACAATAAGTTCTGTTTTCTCTTCAACCCACGCCCCCCAGAAATTTAACTATGGATTTTTTAACATTAATGTATACTACAACTTTACTGTGTTTGTTTACTGTTTCTAATAGTTTTTTAATGGAGTCACTAAGGTGTTTTTATGTAGAAAATCATGCCATCTGCAAAGAGTGACAATCTGACTTTATCTCTCCCAATTTGGATGTCTTGATATCTTTTCTTGCCTGATTGCTCTGGCTAGGACTTCTAATACTATGTTGAATAGGAGTGATGAGAGAGGGCATCCGCGTTTTGTCCCTGATCTTAGAGGAAAAGCTTTCAGTTTTTCATTATTAGGTATGATATTAGCTGAGGATTTACCATATATGGCCTTCATTATGTTGAGGCACTTTCCTTCGCTATCCATTTTATTAAGTGTTTGAATGATAAATGGATGCTTTATCTTGTCAAATGCTTTTCCTGTATTTATTGATATGATCATGTGATTTTTATCCTTTATTCTATTTATGTGCTGTATCACACTGATCTATTTGCATATGTTAAACCATCCTTTCACCCCTGGAATGAAGCCCACTTGATCATGATGTATTATCTTTTTATTGTATTGTCATCTTTGATTCACTAGTAGTTTGTTTAGGATTTCTGCATCTGTATTCATCAGAGATATTGGTCTGTAGTTTTCTTTCTTTGTGTTATCTTTACCATATTTTGGTATCCGGATAATGTCGGCCCCATAAAATGAATTAGTACGGCCTCTTTTTCAATTTTTTGGAAGAGCTTGAGAAGAATAAGTGTTAAATGATCTTTAAATATTTGGTAGAATTCGCAGGTGAAGCCCTCTTATCCTGGACTTTTACTTTAGGAGAGATTGTTGAGATTGCTTCAAATTCATTATTGTTGATTAATCGATTTAAACTTTCTAGTTCTTTGTGGTTCAGTCTAGGAATATTATATATTTATGAGAACTTGTCCATTTCTTCTAGGTTATTGAATTTGGTGGCAGATAGTCTTTTGTAGTATTCTTGTATGATCCTTGCATTTCAGTGGTATCTGTTGTAACTTCTCCACTTTCATTTCTGACTTTGTTTGTTTATGTCCTTTCTCCTTTTTCCTGAGTGAGACTGGTCAGGGGTTTGCTAATTTTATCAGTCTATTCAAGGAACCAGTACTTTGTCACTTTAATTTTTTCTATTGCTTTTTGTTGTTGTTCTCAATTTAATTTAATTCTGCTCTAATTTTTATTATTTCCTTCTTTTTGCTGACTTTGAGCTTCATTTGTTCTTCCTTTACTATTTTTTAAAGATGTTATGTTAGGTTGTTTATTACTATTTTTTTCAGATGTGATGTTAGGTTGTTCATGTGGTATTTTTCTAGTTTCTTTAGATAGGGCTATAATGACATGAACTTTCATTTTATACCGCTTTTGCTGTATCCCACAAATGTTGATATGTTGTATTTTCATTCTCAATTTTATGTATGGATGTCTTGACCTCTCCTTCTATTTCTTATTTGACTCAGTAATTCTATAGTAACATGTTGTTTACTCTCCACATAGTTGTGGTTTTACCTGCTTTCTTTTCGTAGTTCATCACCAGTTGCAGAGCATTATGCCTGGGTAATATGCTTGGTACAATTTCAATCTTCTTAAATTTGTTGAGGTTAGTTTTGTACCAATGTACCTATCCTTGAGAATGTTTCATATGCACTAGAGAAGAATGGCTAATCTCATTTTTGGGGATTAAAGGCTCTGTCGACATTGATTATGTCCACTTGGCCTAATGTGTCATTTAAGGTCAATATTTCCCTATTGACTTTCTGTTTGTATGATCTAGCTGTTCATAAGGTATTTAGGTCCCCTACTATAGTTGCATTTTTTCAGTTTCTCCCTTTAGTTCTGTTAGCACTTGCTTCATATATTTTGGTGCTCCTTGATTGGGAGCATATGTATTGATATGTATTATGTCTTCTTGATGTATATCTCCTTTATCATTATGAAGTGTTCATTTTTGTTTCTTGATACATTTGTTTTCTTGAAGTCTGTTTCATTAGATATAAGTACAGCTGCACTTACTTTTCTTCTATGCCTTTTGCTAGGAATATGGTTTTCCACCCTTTGAACTTGAGTCTATATTTGTCCTTGCAGCTGAGATGTGTCTCTTGAAGGCAGCATATGATTTTGCATTTCGTTTTTCCGATCCTTTCTGCTACTCTATGCCTTTTTATTGGCGTGTTCAGTCCATTTACATTTAGGCTGATTATTGATATATGAAGATTTCCTATAGCTCTTTTATCTTTTGTTTTCTGGTAGCTCTGTGTCTCCATTGTTTTTCTTTTTGTTTTTGTCCTTGTGTTTCTGTCTGTTATGTTAGTTTGGTGGTATTCTATGATTTTTCTGTTCCTTCTATTTTTATGTGATGTGTCTTAGTTCTGGAATTTTTCTTTTGGTGTGGTTACGAATAAGTTTATATAAAATTAAGATTCATATATACAGTAGTCCCCTTTCTTCTGCTTGTGTCTTATCTCCATTCCCCTTTGCAGATTCAGACCTTTACTCCCTCGCCCTTTCTGTTTTTGTAGTCTCAGATTATTCTTATTGATGCTATGAACTCATTTCTAGGTTTCAGTAGCTGTTGTCTTTTGCTTCTCTTTTTAAAGTGTTTTTTTAGAACCCTTAACCATTATGTGATACTTCAGTTTATAACACCCTGTTCTGAATAAGGGTTGCACTTTTCTGTTTCTGTCTGTCTGTTAGCATTTTTTTTATGTTTCAGGTATAATGACCCCCTTTAGTATTTCCTATGTTGCAGGTCTTGTGATGGAACATTTGTTCAGCTTCTGTATGTCTGAAAATGACTTTATTTCTCCTTCATAACTAAAAGAGAATTATGCTGGGTGCATTATTCCTGGCTTGTAATTCCTCACTTTCAATAGTGTGAATATTTTGTTCTACTTCCTCTTAGCTTATAAAGTTTTGCTGAAAAGTTCAATTATAATCTATGGGAGTATATATATATTACTGTCTCCTTTTCCCTGACTGCCTTGAGAATTCTTTCTTTGTCATTAATTTTTGACAATTTTAATATAACATGTCACAGAGAAGACCTATTTGAATTGAGATAATGAGGCTGCTTAGTCATTCATCATACACCAATTTTCTTCTTCTACACTGTGTTGCTACAGATTCACTGTTCTGGGGTAAGGGGCACAAGACTTGAGCTATTGGAAGAAAATGTGGGGAGCCATAGGCAACTGTGATATAGCCTTTTATTTCAGGAAAGGCACAGCCTGCCTCGCAGAGTGGCAGTTCTCCAGCAAGGACACAGCCGCCTTCACATGGCGGCAGTGCCTTTTATACACTGGTTAAACAGTAGCGGCACATTGCCAAGGTAGAAGTCAGCACACATATATTGGGCGCATGGTTACATAAGGGAAGAAATGCTGAGTTTCTTCCGCTCAGAAGTTAGCTACGGGTATGGGAGGGAGCCTGATTACAGTTATCTTTCTCTCTCCATATACTCCACCCCTTCAGAGTTCCTCCCATATACCTACTGGAAGCTTGGCACCTAATTGTTGTGGGGGGTGCAGACCTCTGTAACCATATGCCACAATAACAGTACAGGAAACAACAACATGCCACTAGGAGGCAAGCTTTACCTCCTAACAGAGATAAGACCCAGTGCCAAGTAGACATTAGGCCTGCCCATGCAGCCACACAGAGCCATGCAAACAACAATCTAGTAGTTGTGTCTACTGCCATAAGGACCTACGATGTCCTTTGAGCTTTTGGAAGTGGTCCCATATAATCTATCTGCCATATGGCTAATAGGACCCTTCCCCTTGTTACTTGTGCAGGCTCCTACTTCATGTGCCAAGAATGCAACATATCCTGGCTGCATACCAGATACTTGGCAAAGGCATCTGTGACATGTTTCCACTCCAAAGAAAGGTTCCATTGTTGCTTCGCTGTCCACATAGTTTTAGCACTGCATGCTACAACCGTCCATGGAGCCAGTGCATCACAGGCAGGAGCCTTTTCTAGCCATCGTACATGCAAGAGCATTTCTGCCTTATCACTTCCTGGAGTTACCAAGGGGACATGACCCGTAACATGATAGACAGTTATGTCCTTTTCTTGTCCTATCTCCCATAGGTAGGTTTTGCCACATGGCTTGTCCCCACAAATGCCTATGGCCCACTAGCCAGTTTGCCATTTTCATGTAGGCAACCACAATGTTAGACCTTTAAAAACCACCCAACTATGAGTACAAATAATAGAGTGGCCATCTTCATGAGCTGTAACCATCTACACAGCCCATAGCTCAGCCCATGGGCTGCATTGGCCTGTACCTGTATAATACCAAATGTGGTTAGTAGCTGGCTGTATCCCTATAGCTATCTGCTTGGCTCCCTGCCCTCTAGTGAACCCATCTGTGTACATACATCGATGGGTATGTCCCTCTACTTTTTAGGGGGATACTTCCAGATCTGCAGGAATTGCAGCATCCAGTATATTGTCAATGGTAAACTCAATTGGGCCTAAAACTGTCTGTAATTCCATGGCCAGAGGGCTAGCAGCTATGACACTCTGTTGTCCCAGATAGGCACACCGTTTCATCAGAATAGAGGTTTGGGCCACCCCTGTTTTGGGAGCCTGTATTCATGTGTGTAATCAGCCTTGTATAGGGTAAGTGGTGTGCACCTGCACTTTGGCCATGCCAGTCACTGCCTCAGTAGCCTACAAGGCTGTGTATACAGCTGCTAATTGCTTCTCTGTTAAGAAGTACTGGCTCTCTGGCACCTGTCCACAACTGGGACCAAAAAACCCACCAGGGTCTTAGTTTGTTCTGAAAGTTGCCATAAGCCCCAGTCATATCCTTCTGCTGTTACATGCACATCCTGTTCAAAGGGTTTACCTGGATCTGTTAACTGTAAGGCTCGGGCTTGCCGCACTGCCTGCTTGGTGGCAGTTAACGCCTTCTCTATAATTTCAGCCCAGTCCAAAGTAGCTCCCTTCTTGATCAGGCCATACAATGGCCACGTTAGCTGTGCTAGATGGGGCACAAACACTCTGCAGTACCCCCAAAAGGCCCACATAACTCTGCAATTACTTGATTGTAGTGAGTCGTGAATACATGTGGATATTATCGATTATAGCATCAGAGACAACTTTCATCTTACCTGACCAGACAACACCCAAGAATTTGAAGAAAAGCCAGGTCCCTGAACCTCGGTTGCATTACCGCCCAGCCACATGTCTTCAGATGCTGCAACAGCGACGGCGCCGCTTTCTCTAGATCTGTAAGGGAAGCAGAGGTTAACATGACATCATCAATATAACGAAACAGTTCTACAGCTGCCAGTTGGGTCCAGGTTGTTAAATCCTGGACTACCAACCTATGGCAAATTGTTGGACTATGGAAGTAGGCTTGGGGTAGCACCACAAAAGTCCATTGTCTTCCTTCCCACATAAAGGCAAATGGATCTTGACTTTCAGGAGCCAAATCTATAGAGAAAAAAGCATTAACCAAATTCAAAACATAGCAGTATGTTCCCAGCCTTGTAGTTAGTTGATCCATTATATCATGGATGGTACTGCTGCATTCACTAAGGGAGTCACTATATTCAATTCCTGATAGTCCAGTCATCTTCCATGACATCAGTCTTCTTCTCTGGCCACACAGGGACAGTATACTGACTGTGAGTAGGGCTGTGAGTTTCCTCCAATTCCTGAATCATAGCCCTGATTTCATCATGTCCACCAGGCAAGCTATATTGCTTAACATCGACAATGTGCCTTGGTTCTGGCACCTTCTGTCATGGGTGATGAATATGTCACCGCACCACAGTCTTCACCACCCAGACTTGCAGATGGAATTCACCAGCAGAGATCTGCAGATTGAGTCCTTGCAACACATTCACCCCTAAGACATTCTCTGTGTGGGCAACAGGGCTGGCTGACCCAAGGTCTGGCTATGATCCAAGGTCTGGCTGTTATCCAAAGTCTGACTGATCCAAGGCCTGACTGGCCCAAGGTCTAGCTGATCTAAGGTATGGCTGTGATCCAGGCCCATGGCTAGGAATAGGACCCCAGATTTAGAAAATATGTAAACATAATTCAGCTTTGTAGTGCATGTGTGGCTGAATGCCACTTTTGTATTCTGCTATGTGAGGAGTCACGCAGTGCCCTGTAGAGAAGGAAAGACAGAAGGAGAACAGAGGTGACAAGAAAGGGGAGCAGGAGAAGTGCATGCAAGACTGTGTGCCCCGTGCAATAGACTGCACTCCCCAATAGAACTGCACTTCCCAAGAGAAGTGCACTCTGCACAATAAAGTTGGTGCCTGCCATTTCATCCTCATGTCTGCTTCTTGTGTATTCTTCCAACTGGGTGTCACCCTTCTTCTCTTCTGGGTTAGCAATACCACTGACACTCCAGCACTGGGGAAACATTCACTTTATACAGATGTGGGAGCAAACATCCTATTCCAAGAGGCAAAGTCATAGCTTTGGTCTCAATCATCTTTTCTCCGTAGCCGTCCACATAGGCAGTTGATTCAGGGAATCTGTCTGAATTTCCATAGATAAGATGGCAGTCGGCCCTGGTATCCACCAGTGCTAGGACTCTTTGCACCTTCTTTGGGAATTAGTGGATTGCTAATTCCACATGTAGTCTCCGGTCTCTGTCTATCCCCTCCAAACAGGCACCTCAGCCTTCTCCTGAATCATATAGGATTAACAGAGAGTCCTGGGGGTTCGTAAAGTCCTTCAAGGCCATACGCTTGGCTCTTTCAGTGGAAGGTTTCTGCCCATGCCTGAATTGCTGCTCAGGTTTCAACTGCTGCCACAACTCTAGCAACACTGCATTAGGCTGGCAGTCTATCTTGATCAACTCCTACAGCTGGCAAATCAGTCCACATTTGCGTTCAGGTCACCCAGATGAGGCCCTCCCTGAACCTTTCTTTTTCTTGCCCCTCTGGGGTCTGGGTGTTACTTCACAGACACTTCTGCCCCTGCCCTCACAGCATCTTCCCTCTACATCCCCCAGAGCAGCCATTCTGTAGTCACTTCATGTATACATTTCCCCAAATAGGGAACCAGGATAGCAACCAACAAGCTAAAAGCGGTAGAGGGGGTAGTCCCTAACACTAGGTCCAGCATACCAGTTCATCATCTGGTCCTTGTGTATTCAAGTTAAATATAGCTAGTTGCATGCCCAGTTCACAAATAATCTGCACTAATTCAGCATACGTTTGCCACTTACTCACATGCTCTGGGAGTTCCCTGCCTCTGAGGGTGACTCTGAGGGTGAACTTCTTTGGAGCTCAGCTTCCAGTTGTTGCACCCTTGCATCCAAAGCATCTGCCTTTTGCTGCAGCTTTTGTACCTAGGCAGCCTCTGCTAGAGCTTCATCTATGTTCTGCTTCAAAGCTGTTAAAAGCACCTAGTCCACTCGGCTGGCCATGGCTCAGGCTTTTTTTCTGGCAGCTGCACCTCCAAGGAGCAGAGTGCTTTCTCAGTACTTCCTGGGGACCTGTCAACTGCCTTCAATGGCTCAGGTGAGGTCCAACTCATCAATACCACCACCATGGGATACCACATACCCTGTGGGGGCCGCATTTCCCTCCCGTTCTCCAATGGGGCAGAGGGCTCCCTTACCTGGGAATCCTGCCAGCTATGCCAAGCGTGTTGCTACAGATTCGCAGTTCCAAGATAAGGTGTACGAAACTCCAGCAGCTGGAAGAAAATGTGGGGAGCCGAGGCAACCACAACATAACTCTTTATTTCAGCAAAGCACAGCACTGCCTCATAGGGTGGCAGTGTTATTCAGCAAGGGCACAAACCCCCCCTCCCCCACTCCTCGCATGGTGGTGGTGCCTTTTATATACTGGTTAAACAGTAGTGGCACACTGCCAGATAATGGGAGCCCACACATGTGTGCTGGACACATGGTTATATAAGGGGAGAAGTGCTGAGTTTTCTTCTGCGTGGAAGTTAACTACAGGTGTGGGATGGAGCCTGATTACTGTTATCTTTCTCCACACAGGAATAAGAAGACCAGAATCTTTGCCCAAGGGGGCTGAATTTGGGGGTTCTGACTCTCTGAGCTGGGAGGAGCAGAGGAGAGTACAAGGGGTGTCAGTAACTATCTATAATTCTATAATATCAGACATATCTTATGAACTTTATATTAAAACACAACTATATATATAATTTATCATCCTGTAATTTTATTTGCTAAATATGGCAAATTTGAAAGATTTACAAAATATGTTAATGACTGAATTCCCTCCACCAGATATTCTTCTGATTTAATTAGTGCAGCCTAGTAACCACGAGTTTTAAAAGCTCCCCAGGTGTTTCCAATGTGTAGTCAAGGTTGAGAGTTGTTGCTGGAAACTAGCACTATCTGCTTAGGCAGGCAGCTGTGATTATGTAAGCCAAGGACTAGGGCCGAGGGCCCCACAGGTGAGCTTGGATCACCACAGAGGCTATGCTGTAATCACAGCCCAGGTGTCACTAGTGTTAAACTGGGGACTACTTAGCAAAAGGTACTGGGCATGCATTCCATGGTCAGTTGCGACTTGTTCGGGGTTTGTGGACATTTCAGAGATTTCAGGGAAGTCCACAGCACAGGCTGAGCCTGGATGCTTGTGAGGAACAGCCACCGACAGGGTTTATGGCCTGTGCACAAGTTGAGTGGGACGGGTTCTCAGGGAATCACCAGGGTAGGAAGAGCGGTGCTAGACAATTAGATAAAGACTCAGATTTTCTGACCACCTGTGCCTGCAGGTTGTGTGGGGGAAGGTTCAGGAAAGGTATAAGGCTGCCCACCTGCTGGCTGTGTGGAGTGAGGGCTCAATAAAGGAAAAATAATGCTTGCCAGCACTTCTGTGTCAACCAGAGCTGTCCCGCCAGCCCTCATCCAAAGCTGGAGAATTCAGGCCTGTCTCACTCAGGAAGAATCCCTGTTGATTTTCACAGCCAAATATATGGGAACTCCTATTATTATCACTGGCGTTCTAGGCTGAGGAGCCTGGTGTAGGAACTTTGATCTTGGAATTCCAAGCCTCCAAAGTTGTATGAAAAAAATTTGTTTTTCAGTTAATCTAGATTTTGGTTATTGTTATGGCAGTCTGAGAAGACTACAATGTAGTATAAAACCTTATAAACTATATTTTCGGTTTTTTCTCTGCTAAGTTTTTGTGCTATATTGTCAAATCACTTACTGGGTGCTGACTGTGGAACTAGGGCCTTAGCGGGTGGTTGCCGGGGCTCATGGCAGTCCTTGACAGGACTGCCGGTCAAGTGGGGTGCAGTCCTGAGGCTTAGGCTGGGCCATGCACCCATGCCAGGCCTGTCCACTGGCTGAAGCTGTAATTCCAGCCAGATCCACATGAGTACCCCGCCTAGGGAGGCCAGGGAGTGGGGTACAGCCAGGTGACTGGGCTGAGCGTGTGTTGTTTGGGGACCTAGCAGGAGCCAGGAAGGTGGGGTGGGCCCCAGATGGCTTGGGGATCAGGGACAAGACCACCTCCATGTGGTGAGGGCCTGCCCCTCCTTCCAGGCCTCTGCAATTCCTGGTCAGCTGTACTCCCTGGGCAGGAGGAGGGCTCATGCAATCTCCCAAGCATTTTCCAGGACACTCATTTGCCAGACCAAGAGTCTGACTGAAGATGATGGGAACAAATCCACCAAGGCCACTTTTTTCTGAGTCAGTGAGGATCCAAGACCCCTGGGCATCAAGCACCAAAGCCAGGAAGGTGCATCCTTCCCAGTCAAGATTTCGCCACTTGCCGCTAGTTTCTGCTTGTTATTAAGAAACGCTAAGAATGACCTGCAAATAGGGGGAAACTTTCACACTCAGAACTCCCGCGAGAGCGGGCGTGGCGGACACTGTCGCGGGGCCCACTCCATCCCTCCGGCTTCCTGGGGCAGATTCTGACGGTTCAAGGTCCACCCTCCTTGCAAGGCCATGGCTTTGGGGGGCTGTGACTGGTCCGAGGCTCCCATTCCCCTTGACATTGGAGCTGGTCAGCCGTCTTTGTACATGAGGTGATGAATCCCTTTGTCGTTCAGGCTTCTCTGAGCTGGCATTTCCATTTCTTGCAGCCTAAAGCACCCAGCTGATTCTGCACCTGCTTTTATTGGAGACAGACTGCGAGGCTCGAATGCCCCGTGGACCCTCACGGCAGCCCCAAGCCTAGGACATGTGGCCTCGGCTCCCTGTTGCAGGTGGGGACAACTGAGGCCAAGGACACACAGGTCTGTGGTGAGAGGGGGCCAGGTCCCAAACACAGGCAGGAAGTGTTGGAGGACAGCAGAGGACATCATCCCGGGACCTGACAGCTGAGAGAAAAACAAAAGCCTCACCTGAGCGAGAGGGAACCACACCAGCTCGTTCACGGCGGGGTGTGGGGGAGGGGAGTAGGGGGCCCTCCCTTGCTACAGGAGAGCTGCAGCATTTATTAACTGCATACACCATGTGTCACTATGTGTTGCCTCACGTGATCCCCACGGTGTCCTGGAAGATGTCCTTCATTATTTGCATTTTCAGGTGAGGAAACGGAGCAGAAGAAAAGTAAGTGCTGGCATCTGAATTGAAATTCAGTTTTGCAGAGATTTTAAACATCATGCTGCACTAAATGACCAACCTCTCTATGCCGAAGGCAAGCAGACAAAGGTTGCATCACGGAGCCATGGCCGAGGTGGCAGCACATTGACTCCCGGTTCAGCAGGCACCTTGTCCAGCCACAGCTCCGGACTCCAGACCTCAGGCAGCTTAGGTGGGGCCCTTGTCTCAGTGTCCGAAGGCCTAGCACAGTCCCGGCACACAGGAGATGCCCCAGGGGTGTTTGTTGAGTGAATGAATGACTGTCTATGTTAGTGGCTGGAAAACCCATCCTGGTCCAACAGTGGCCTTAGACTGGAGGCTTCTCCTACAGACGTAGACAGAAGCCTGAGGTCTAAGGTCACAGGCGAAGTGGGGAGGTCAGGACTGGATCTGTGTCTTCTGCTATGAGTCCAGCGTGGCCCAGGGGATTCGGGCTTTGAATTTTATCTGCAGGCCTACGGCGTGGTCATTGGTGTGTGTGTGGCGGGGGGAGGGAAGGAAGCAGTGGGCGTGGACATCTGTGGAAAAGTGGATGAGAAACAGTGGGACTCAGTGGGAGGGGGAAGCTGCTTGCCCCCTTCAGGGCCTCAGGGAATAAGAGAGCTGGGGGACAGGACTCTGAGCTGCCGCTCTGCCCAGCCCTCCTCTGGCCAGGACTGACGATGAGTTGCCTCAAGTGGCCAGAGAGGGTGGGCTGCACCAGTGACCTGTGGGGTTTGCCTGTCCCAGGACCCCCTTCCCCAACACCCTCCGAGCTGGCAGGACCAACGGGACAGGCTCTGTGGGGCTTGACTTGTACCGCCAGCCATGAATTTGCTCAAAAGTGCTCTCTGTAGGCAGAAAGCGGAGTAGCAAAAAGGCTTTCATGCACTATTTCAGGATTTCTGGCCCTGAACATTTATCGCTTACTGATGCATATAATTTGCCTGATGACTCAGTTTCATATATTTTAGTTTCCAAAGATAAACAGTTTTGCATATTTCCTGCAAACAGGATTATATTTAATAATCCGAGGGTAGGAGGGCTAGATGTTGGGGACAGGGATCTTGGAGAAAGCAGAGGACTCAGTGCAGCTTGGGGACAGTGGTCTGGGGTCTTGCACACACTTGAGATTTTGACAGAAGGTGGCTTTGGCTTGAAGGACCTACTAGGAGAGGTGCAGAAGGCTGGCCCCAGGAAGGGATGGTTTTAGAGGTGGCAGAATTGAGTGGATGGGCCCTCGGTGCCTGCTGGCCTCTCTGGAGGTCTTTGGTCAGGGGGCGGGGCTGGGCAGACATCAGGGAGGCAGCCCGAGGGTTCTGAGCCAAGGCGAAGATGCTCACCACTGCCCACAGCGTCCAGACCTGGCCAGGGCTGGCCGTTTCACCACCTGGTCTCAAGCAGGTCAGCCTGAGAGGAGCGATGTGGCCCTTACAGCCGTCAGAACCCGCTCTGGGGCGCTACGGGGCGTCCTGGAAGCTGCAGAAGATAGTCCCGCCAACGGCACAGGCAGATGTGGGCTCCCAGCCCAGCTCTGTTACCGACTTGGCAGTGACTTGGACACAATTGCTCTTTTTGAATCTTGACAGTAAATTCACATTATCGGGTTTCTCAAAGGTTGGGATGACATGTGACATGTGAAAGCACCTAGTACAATGCCTGGCACGGAGTCCATGCTCGATAAATGCTTCTCCAGAAGATGTGTGTGTTCCGCTATGTGTTAGGGCCTTAGGGTGATCGGAATATGTACTGTAGTTTGTATCCTTAAGAGCTTCTGTCTTGTTAGGGAGGCAAAGCACACCATTGGGCAAGTGAGGCCGTAATCGTCAAAAACAGGGTCCTATTAGATTGCAGTATTCATCTGGACTTTTTTTGATGGCAAGTGACAGAAAGCCAGCTCAAATGACCTGAGCAGAATCTTGTAATCAAACAGAACAAGGGTAGCCTCCTCCACCACTGGCTGCAGGGTCCCAAGTGATGTGGCTGGGGTTTGGCCTTGAACTTGCTGTCTCTAGTAGGGCTCCTTCCCCAGGCAACCTCTCCCCACGTGGTGCCCAGTCAGCCGCCGGGAACTGCAGGTTGACATCTGCCTTCTCAGACACACCAAGAGGAATAAAGGCTCCTCTTCCCCCCACCCCACCCCGACCCCCCGGCCCAAAGGAAAGGCTTGGAAATGAGTCGCTTCAACTCAGCAGGTCTGGCTTTGGTCCCGTGCCCGTCCTTGACCCAACACCTGTGGTAAACAGGTTCCCAGATAAAGTAGGTGGTAGATTGTAATTTTTCTCTCAACTCTTCATTCTCTTTACCTGTCAGAGAATCATCCATGCCACACGACAGGCAGTGCCTTCCTGTGAGAGCAGTTTACCTGCCCTCTCCTGTGACCTTGAGCTCAGCATGGTGCTTGTTCTGGTCAGTGGTATATGAGCACATGTGATCTATGTCATGTCCAAGCAGAAGTGTTAAGAGCTTTAACCTTACAGGTTTCCACCAGCCCCCTTCCTCTTTCCTCTCTGTCTTTAGAAGGGGCCATCACAAACATAGCTGGATTTGAACATGGAGAAGACACACAGAGCAGAGCCGCAGCTAACCAGAACTCTGTGTGGAACCCATGTGAGAACTGAACGTTTGCTGTGGTACATCACTGAGGCCTGGGGGTCATTTGTTATAACAGCGCCATCCAGTAAAAACTGACTGAGACAGACAGGGCATTGATCCCGGACAGGCAGAAACAACAGAGGTGTCCCAGAGAGGCAAGAAGGGGCTAGAATGCAAAAGCTCTGTGAATTCAGGGGCCAAGGCTCCTGCGACTGGCTTAAGGCTCGAAACAGAGTGGGTGGCCCATCCGCATTTGGTGAGTTTGCAGAGATGGCTGTGGAGCTGGTTGTCTAGGGCATTCCTACATAGGTGTGATTGAGTCTTGTCCTAGATTCAGTATTTCCTGTGGGTTCCCTTTAAAACACAGCCCTGATCACATTGCTTCCTTGTTTAAAGTCCTGCAGGAGGTCCCCATTGCCTGCCTGGACCAGTCACAGGGTGTGGTTGCTGCATGTGCTGGCAAGCTGACCTGTGTGTGTTCCTTGGTGCTCCCATCTCCACTGCCTCTACCAGGGCAAGTCCACCAACATCCCTCAGCTGAACTGGGGCTGTAACCCCCTGACTGCTTCCACTCAATGCCCCTATCCACTCCCCACCCCACAGCTCATAAGATCTTCTAAAAATGTAAATTGTGTCATGCCACAGCATGCTGTCACATGTGCAATAAAACCCAAATACAAGTTGTATTTTCCCAAAATGACCATAACCCTACCTCCCAGGCCCCATGCTCCCCAACAGCATGGCCCCGACACTGCCCTCACTAAGAAGTGGGGTCTGTGTCCCCTTTTCTTGAACTTGAGTGGACTTTCGACTGTGGTGGACAAGACACATTTCTGAGGCTAGACCCAGAACAGGTGAAGAAGCTTCTTCCTGGCTCCTTAGGACAGTGTCTCTTGGAAGCTAGCCACCATCCTGGGAGAAAGCACGAGCAGCCGGTGGAAAGGCCCATGTGGAAGGGAGCACAGGCCTGCAGCCCACATGTTTGTTTTGTTATGCAGCTATCGGTAACTGATGCGCACAGCCTGCAAGGCCTTTCATGTTTTGTGCACTTTATTATTTTCATTTTCTGTTTCTTGATAAGCCACGCACAACCTGCCTGAGGAGCTTGGCCTGTGTTCTTTTCCCTGCTTGATTCCTTTTCCTCTATTCCAACCGACTGGCTGTGTCTCATCCTCAGAACTCCTAAATGTCATCTCAAGGAGAACGTCTCTGATCTGAAATGATCTTGCTTAGTTATTTCCGTATTGTCTGTGTCTCCCCAGGAGACTATAAGCTGTAGGAGGGCAGAGGTGAGTCATTCTCATGTACTTTGTGTGACTGGGACCCAGAGTGCCCAGATTAAACGTTTGCGAGTGTGTCAGTGAGAGTGTTTCTGGACAAGATTAGCACTTGAATCAGCTGACTGGGTAAACAGACATCCCTCCCCCATGTGGGTGGGCCTCTCCCAACCAGTCCAGGGCCTGAGTAGAACAAAAAGGCAGAGAAGGGGAATTCAGTCTCTCTGCCTGGCTTTGAGTTGGGACATCGGTCTTCTCTTGCCCTCACTGGGACCAGGACACCATTGGCCCTCTCATTCTCAGAACTACAAACTGGCTCTCCTGAGTCTCCAGCTTGCAGATAGCAGATTATGGGACTTTTTGGCCTCCACATCTTATAAGGCAATTCCTTATAATATATCTTATCTACATATCTATATCTTCACCTGTGTCTATTTCTTATTGGTTCTGTTTCTTTGAAGAACCCCGACTAACACACTAAACATCTTCCCAGCACTGAAATGGTCCTTGACACATAGTAAGAACTTGGTAACTATTTTTCAAATGAGCCAACACGGCGCTGCTCTGTGCAACCTCTGTAGCTCGGGCTGCTGGTTCTGCCAGGCTGCCCCGATCCTTCTTCCCTCTTGCTAGAGCTCGTCTCTGGAGACTCGGCTCAGCACTCTCTGCAGCCAGGAGCATGAGCTGGGTGCAGAATGTTCTATGATTTCCGTTACTGTTTTATCAGCATTTTTTTTTCCTTCATCTTTTTATGAAGGGCTCTTTTCTAGTTCTGGCGATCATATGTGGCGGTCCCTGGCTGTCTATACACAGTTAAGAGAGAGGCACTAAAAAGCCAGGTGAGGAAAGGGGCCGTGGATCCTGCCAGATTCTCCAGACAAACTGTATCTCAACCCCTATATTTTCAGCGGGGTCTTCACTGTGCCTGGGGTTGTTGATACACAACCTGGTTCATTTTCATCACAAAGTAAATGTTGTTCGGTCTTCTCCTGGGGTGGCAGGGGCATAGGAGCACAGGGTGGAGGTGGGGAGGAGACTTGCTGGTGGGGTGACCGACTCACCCTGCCTTGCCTGGGGCCATCTTGGTTTTCGCACCAGAAGTCCCACATCCTGGGAAATCCTTCAGGTTCAGGCGACCAGGACAGCTGCTCTTGCTATCCTTATGCTAACTTTCCACCAGTCCTCTTGTCCTCAGTCCCATCCTATCCTCCATCTTCAGATGTCCCTGGTTTTTCTGACTCCTAGGCCAGGCTGGGATTCTGCGGGGAAACTGGTTCGCCTCTCATTGCCCGCTCTCCTCCCCACTCCTGGAAATCAATTAAATTTCAGCTCTCTGGTGTGCTGAGTCAATTACCACTGATCCATGAACTGTCCATCTTTTAAAATTTTGTTGACTTCTCTCATTTGCTGGGTAATCATCCCTGTTTTCTTTTCCTTTTTTTCCCTTCTTTAATTCTCCTCCTCTCCCTCCATCTTCCCCACACACACTTCCACCCCTGACCGATGGACGTTGCCACTTCCCCTTAAGAACTGGACCTCTGAAGGCGGGGTGTCCCCTCCCACATGCTTGTAGTGTGCACCTGGGGCCTTCTGCATGCAAAGCAGACGTGCTAACCACTACATATGGAGCCACCACCTCCCTGTTTTCTTTGTTCTTGTGGGTTTATAACTGTTTTGTTCTGTTGTCGTCATTTAGGGAGAGTCCTTGGACTCAGAGTAAATGTATGTGTTTCATCTCTCTTGCTTAACTGTAAGTCCCTTCATGCTTCCATTTTAGCCACCATCAGCTGGACTCTCTGCTCTGAGGCTAACTGTCACACCTCCTCCCACCCCGACCCTCCAGACTGGATATTTTATGATACTAAGTCTCTTCTAAAACCGTAATTTCACAGTTGTTAAATTTTAGTTCTATATTTAAATGGATCCAATCCTTGACACTGACATTTTCACATACTTCTTCCTTTTGTAGTTCTTTATTTAAATGGGTTGATTTCAATGACAAGTTATTTTTTCCAAGGGCTTGGCTGCTATATTCTTGGGGGTTTTATCATATTTGAGAATATCTCCTGTTTCCATTATACTCAAATAGCATTTTGTCAGTTTGTAGTTCTCTTGGTTAGTCTAGAACTCTGGAGCTACTTCTCCATATTTCCTGGCATTAAACATGGATATAGGCAAATCTTTGCCAACCAGAAGTTTTCTCCTTGTGGGTGATTTGCTTTTCTGTCTTGGCCTTCAAAGAACTCACTTTTATCCCTTGATGTTCTAGTGTTTAATCAGGCAGTGTTTTCATGTTGATGGTTCTGATTTAAGTTTTTCTGGAACACTGAATACATATATATTCTGTTGAAAAAGTTTATTTAAGAGAAATTTTCTTGTATTATCTCTTACATTCATCTCCCATTCCATTTTTTGATCGTTTACCTCAAGGACACACATTCTTTACGATGTACCATCTTCATCTGTTTTTTCGATATTAATGTATCTCTAATTACTTTAAGCTCTTTATTTCATCTGCATTCACTAATCTTCTCAAGCTTTTCCATTACATCAATGGATTTGTTTTTAAGCGTGTTTTCTGTTCCTTGCTGTATAAAGTTAGCCATGACTCTCCTAGCGATGTTTTGCTCTAGTCTGTCCTCTTAGGCCCGAGCAGCCTCCGTTTGCATCTCTTTCCATTGTTTCATTATCTTTGTCTTTCTGCTCTCGTTTTGTTGAGTGACCATGCTTGTAAGTTGTTCCATAATGATGAATTGTCTTCTCTTCCCAGAGTTACACTCTCCTGTAGGTCGGGGTCGTGGTTTCTCTCTGTCTCTGTCTCTCTCTCCTTCCCTCCTCCCCTCTTTTCCGTGTAGATTGCTGCACGAGTGCCATGTTATCCCTTTCAGGTGTCACTGCAGTGTTGGAATGGCCTTGGAGATACCTGCAGGTGTGTGGGTGATTTCCCGGCTCCTTTCCCTCGTATCTGAGATCCTACACTGTAGTCAGAGGGTGTGTGGAGTTGTGTCTACTTTTCTATAATGAGTTGGGGGTGGGGGACAGTGCAGCTTAAAGGAAAGGAGGTCTTTGTCATGACACAGGGGCTCCATTCCTTCATCTGAGATTATGTAAATCTCTGCTTGTGTTTACATCCTTCATTGTGGGGATCTCTTCCCATCATGAGTCTCGGATGGTGTCCAGTTTGGACTGGCCCTCAGGGCTTCTCTTCTGTCAGTTTGTGGACCTTTTGACATGGTTGTCAGTGGGCCATTTGAAATCAGGGTTGAGGAAGGGAGTGGCAAGTGGGCTCTTGGGGTAAGGGCCTAAAGAGACAGGATGAGGAACTAGGAATGGACATTTGGATGTTTGGGCCCGAGGGCGATGTCCATCTGACATGAAGCGCTGGCCAGCATCCATTCTCACTTTGATCTTTTCGCTATCCCTCTCTTGGGCCCCATCACTGCGAGTGGTCTATGGGTGGTCAGTGATCTGGCAGGTGCAAGGTCTGAGAAGACAGTTCACTTTAGGAGACATCATTTACATGCTTGGGAGCTGTGGGGAAGCACAGGACCGACCCTAGCCCGTGGCCAGGGGACCATGTGCTGGGTAGGCAGCCTGAGCTCTGAGAATGGCCCCCACGGGCCACCGCCCCAGAGCTCTCAGACCCCAGGTGACATGTCATCCATCACTCTGTGAGACCTGTCTACCTCTCTGGAACCCTCAGGCCTCCGCAGGCCCAAGGTGCGGAATGCATCACCAGTGGGTCAGAGGGAAATCCTGTCTCACTGGACCAGAATGAGGACAGGAGAATGGCCCTCAGGTATTGCCTGTTACATACCTGGCTGCCCAGGATGAAGTGAAGACGGACATTGTGGACCTTGGGCCCAGATGCTTCTTCCACTGGGAACTGACTCCAGGCTCCGGCACATCACTGCCTGTCTGTCTCCACTTGACTCATGAGCTTCTCAAGCGCAGGCACCATATCTCATTCACCCAGTGCCTGGTGCACAGTAAGCACTCACTAAATGCCTACTGAGTGCCTGAATGACCTCACTGGTGCCTCCCCTCATCCCCACACACCAGTGACCACATATACATGGAGACACACACCATTCATGAGCAGAGAGTTTAAGGATGGTTGGATCCACTCATAATTACATAGTTAAGTAAAATTTATGTTTGGCAAAATTAGCAGGGCTCTGTGAGGGCAGAGGAAACCAGAGAGCTGCTCAGTTTCAAAGTCCCGTCCCTCCATTTAAAACAGTTACCATTCTTTTGTGGCCATGGCTCAGCGCTCCTGGAGGCTTACTTACTGGTCCACAGATGACGGATGGTGTCTCCCACTCTGTTTGGAAGGGAAGACTTTAACAGCTTGTCCATACCTCTCCTCTCGGACATTAAATCAACATGGCTCTATTAGTGGCCTTAGGATGGCAGCTGAGCTGTCTCTGAGCCTGTCACTGTGATGTCTTCATCTGTAACCAGAGCAGACATGAGCTCCTGGCGGCTTCAGGAGGTAACAACAAATCCAATTAGCTCCTCTCCACGGCACCACAGTACTACCACAAAATGACCTGACAGTGCCATGCACAGTGGGACATGGCGTTCGTGAGGAGAGGGGAGAGAGAGAGAGAGAGAGAGAGAGAGAGAGAGAGAGAGAGAGAGAGAGAGAGAGAGAGAGAGAGAGAGACTGAGAAACAAAGGCACTGAGCTTCATTTTTGGAGAGACTTTCTGCGTTAGTGGAGAGACCTCGTGCCTGAAAAGGCCCAGCCCTCTGGTTCTTGGATGGCTGATGAGGCCACCGGAAGCCCAGCTGATAGCTCCAACCCTATGCTGAAACCTTGCTTGACTCCCATGCTGGCTTTCCTGGGCACAGTTCCTGTCCCCCTCTGCCTCCTTCCCCCTCCTCCCCTCGTTCCTCAGCTCCATGCACGGTCCAGAAAAACCCAGAAACTTTGGTGCTGGTGGGAGCTGAACACTTGGTATTTCTCTTGGTCGGGTGGGGTGCCGAAAGACGGATCCTGTCCTGGCAGTGAGTGGGGGGCGGGGCGAGAGCAGCTGGGTGCGGTGACACAGTAGGGGGAGAAGCTGCTGGAAGGACGTGGTGGAGGACAAGCTCACCGGTTCTGGCATCAAATGGGATCAGAGTTGGAGAAAGCTGGATGCGAGGCGAGGCCGTCTGCTCCATGTTTAGATTCTAGGGAGGGCAGAGGGAGAAGGGAAAAGAAGGAAGAAAAAGAACAGCCTCCGCGAAAGAAAAAAAAACTCAAACCAGCTCACCAGTCTGGGAGTTCACTAAAGTTCCCAGGTTCCTGAGAGGGACACAACATTAACAGTTTCTTGGGTCATTCACTTCCTAAGAACGAGCCCCCCCGCCCCCGCAAGCTCTGGGACATTCCCAGCCATCCGCCAGGCCTGGATGCCCTTTCTGGAGTCAGGCGTTCTCTGTGTTCCAGGAATAGCCATGAACCAGCGAAGAGGGACTTGGGAACAGGGCCGATCTCAGGAAAGGGGACCCTCGAGATGGAGAATGTGAAGGTTTGATGGAGAGGGGCCAAGAAAAGGGGGTAGGAGAGGAAGAAGCAAGGGGACCTCTGAAAATGGCCATGGGGTGAGTGCACGTGGATGTCCACTCTGCACAGCGCCCCCACCCGCATGACGAAGGGCTGGAGTGGCACGGGCCAGGATGCAGGTGGGCAGGTGTGTCCGAGGCAGAAGGCCTCTCCTGAGACTGCTTAGTAGCTGGGTGGCCTTACACACTGCACTCAGCCTCTCTGAGCATCCAGTTTGCTGTCCGTCAGCAGGAATGAAGGACGGAATCCTCACAAGGCTGCCTGGAGGGAAGACGGTGGGAGCACCTGACAGGCCTCCGGCCCTCTCTTTCCCTTTCCTTTCTGCCTCTTGCCTTCCTGGTTCTTTGGGAAACGCTACGTGGGGGAAACAGGTCCCTACCTACAGAACCAAGGCCTCAGGAATGCGTCCAGAGTTTGGGCCACATGAAATGGGCCAGAGTCACTTCCAGGAAAGGGCTCAGTACATGGACCCCTTCCTGGGAGAGGTAGCGAGAAGGCCACCGTCTGCAACTGTCGCCTGCTGGAGCCAATGGGAATGTGGTCAGTGGCTAGAGGCTGGCAGTGAAGGGGCCTCTGCTGCCAGCTCACTGGTGGGGCTGTCACTCTCTGCCACAACCTGGTATGGTCTACCTATGGGGGGCTGGCAGCAGTGGGGCCCTGGGGTGAGTGACAGAAGCAGGAGAGGCAGGGAAGAGGCCAAGGGGCCGGGAAGGGGCTTTGCGGTCCTCCTTTCAGAAGCAGGGTGTTGGGGATGCACATTATCACAGTCCAACTTATTCTGGATTGATTGGGCAGGATATGGAGGCATCTGGCTGTGGCATAGAGGAGCCCAAGATTCCACATGCACTGGAGCTCCGGGCGGCTTTTGGAACCAGCCCAGTGCTACCAGGCACAATTATTTTCAGCCATGTCTTTCTGCCACCAAAATTTAAGACTGTAGACTTTGGCATTCGAGCTAAGTGCCGATTTGCGAGTTCACAAATTGACATGATCCTTAATGCAAGATGTTGTATCAGAGCTGAATGGCAGAGAGACAGACTCCTCACCCGCTACCATGTGGTGGTCAAGCCTGTTTGGAGAGAGCTCTTTGTGTCTATGTGTGTGTGTGTGTGCGCGTGCGCACATGCACGTGTGTGCGCTCTGGGAGTGAGGATGAGGCTGGGGTGGCTCACACGGCATCATGCAGGCCACCTGGAGAGTCTGGACTTTTGCTTGTGATGAAGAGGAGGAACTGAGTCATCTCAGCCATCATCCCCTCCAAAGAGATGTGCTTGGTTCCCTGAGACTGTCAAGTGGATCTGCTCACTTCCACTGTGATATTTGCTACTATACTTTGTAATTTGCATGACAATTTGCTCTCAATCTGTTGTTACCATGAGATTTTGAGTTTCTGGGGAGAAGAATCGGGTTTGGTTCCATTGATCCCCTGACTCCGCTATGCCCAGTGTTAGACCCCCAGCCGATGAAGGAGGGATGGGCCACCACTGTCGAGAGGAACCCGATCAGGTCACCTACCACAGTGAGGGGAGGGAATGAGGACAGTGGTATCTGGCCCCAGCAAACCACATGGGATAAGCCTTCGATGGTCCAGGTCAGAGAAGAGGAGGCTTGAGCTTGAGAAGAAGAGATGGAAAGGAAGTAAGGATGAGAAAGATATTCAACAAGTTGAATGAACGGGATTTGGCCATTCTTTCCAGATGAGGCATAGGAAGGAAGGAGTCAGGGGTGGCTGGATTTCGTCTTGGGTGGAGGATGGTGGGCACACAGTAGAGGAGGAGCAGGTTTGGGAGGGAGGAGTTCAGCCACGGGGTCCTGAGGTGGCAGGGGGCCTGTGGGACATCTGGATGGGGCACTTCCATCGGATCCAGGGGGCTCGGCCTCCAGGAGTCATATAGGTCATGGAAGGAGCAGGGGCAAGGACTCCCAGGGGGAGGCTGAGAGGTGAGAGAAGGGGTGAGGGGTGGGAGGCCACAGCTGGGGGCGGGGAGTAAGGCCTGTGGGGAGTCCGGGGAGACGTGGTGGGGAGAGCAGGTGTGTGTGACGGTGGCTCAGGAGCCACAGAGGAGCAGCAGGGCTCAGGTGAGGGGATGGACGGGGCCTGAACGGCCATCTCTGGGTTGGGCCACAAGGTGGTCCCTGGAGGCCTGGGTGTGAGCGCTGCAGGTGGAGACCAGGCTGGGGCGCAGGCAGGTGGCAGTGGACCAGGGGAGCACAGTGGACTGATTGCCAGTGAACTGCCACTTGGAAGCAGCACTCACAGCTGTGTCCAGAGCCGTGACTGCAGTGGGGGGTGGTGGTGGGGCTGGGAGGGTGCTGGCGGGGATGGGGGCAGTGTGTGGGGGGGTGCTGGCGATGGCCCTTCTCAGACCTTTTTTTGCCTCCATACCGAACAGAAGAGCTGAGTCCACATCTCGGCTCTTCCACCTCCTGGCTGGAAACCTGGAAGGGGTTTGAACCTCAATTTTCCTCAGATAGGGATTAAGTGAGACATTGCACATATAGCAAAAAGGCAGGGCTCCACTGACATCGGGTCTTCCTGCTCCTCCGAACAACCAATGGAAGGATGCCATTGTTCCTTGTACTTTCCAGATGAGAACCTGAGGCTCAGAGAAGTTAAGTGACTGGTACAGGGTCACACAGGCAGGATGCGGCAGGATTTGATACCGGGGAGCCTGACCCCAGAGCCCAGCACTGAGCTGTGTGAAGGAAAAGCCCCCAGGCCTTCAGCCGCACAGCTGTTAGTAAATGAACCAGCGAAGGTACGAGAAAGGAGACGGCCCCATCATTCTGGGGAGAGCTGGAGTGTGGTATAAGCCGCGGCTTTAGATAGACGTCCTTCGCACAGCCAGTGGCATGCTCTTGGTCCTGCAGATAGAGTCACACAATCTGTTCGGCTGAGGGACCTTCTTGGTGTGACTAGAGCCTTGGCCTTCCCACCTATGTCCTGAGACATGAGAAAGAGTGCCCAGCCAAAGCCATGTCACTCCCTGGGGGTTTTTGCAGAGTGGCCGGCATCGCCTCGTCTTTGCATCCTCGTGCTGTCCCGTCTCCCCCGATTTCAGGAACCAGCACTTAATTACTGCTCTCCCTGCTCCTTCCATGGGAACAGTGGACATGGGGAGGAACCTAGGTGACTGGGCTGGAGTGGGGAGGGACCACAAGGCCCTCCTGCTGCCACATGGTGCTAAGAGCTACAGGAGGTGTGGGGTGGGGGTACAAGGTGCTGGAGAGCAGGAAGGGGGCAAGGCGAGGGGTCATGGGAGGCTCCCCAGATGCAACATTTGGACTGGGTCTTATACTCTCAAGGTGGGGGCATAGTCCAGGCGGCAGACACACCATAAGTGAAAGCAGGGAGGGGCAGGCACATGGCCTGTTTGGGGAACAAAGAACACTTAGGACAGGATGGGTCCGGCCTAGGTGTGGCCTCCTTCAGGCTGTCACCCTGCTCACAGTCAAGGCTCCTCACCCCCAGAATGAGAGCCACACTCACGCCCCTCCCATCCCCAGAACGAGGAACCCAAGAAGAACTTCATAGGATGGTCATCAATTAAGAGTGCCAACGACACGTTCCCAGACCCCTCTCATCTGGGCTAGTGCGGAAAGGGGAACCCCAATCCCTGGCTTCTGCTTTAGGAGCAGAGCTGGTGGGCGTGGTGAGTCACAGCAAGAACAGCTTGGAGCCCACGAGGTCAGCTAGAGTTGGCAGGAGGTCCCCAAGGCGGGTTCTGCCCTAGGGCAGAGGAGGCCTGCTCTCTCCACACTCCCTTAACCTGCCGCGGCAGGGACCTCAGGGCCTGTGGGTAGTAGCTCTGCTCCAGGAGGAGAAGGTAGAGGAAACTGTGAAAGCAGAGCAGCGTGGGTAATCCAGGGGAGACACAGACACCTCATCAGCGGTATCTCACTGGGCGAGGCGGCCCCGTGTGTGAGAACCGTGATGGCAGGAGCTGAGCTGCTGGTGTCAGTGGTGTATCCACAGTGCTTCTTGTGGCACCGGACACATAAAAGGTGCTCGATAGTCACTGAATAAATCAATGAACAAATGGCGACCTATTTAGCCACAGCCACCCACCCGGATAACAGCCGCAGCCATTTTGAAACAAAAGTCTCAAGTATGGCCAATATCAACTTTATCCAGACATGACAATGGCCTGGCCTCTCTGAAAAAAGGGATGCATAGCAAGAAGAATCAGACATGAGCACTACCTCAAAGATAAAGCAAAGCACTGAGTGTCCACACTGCGTGTGGGCGCTCCCACGAGAAGGCAGGGCCAAGCTCAGCATGCGTTGCCGACCTCCCTTCAAATTTCCACAACACCCCCTCGGCCGGTTTCCCCCCTTTGCCTTCCTCCTTCATGGATCTCTCTTGTCAAATTTATGTTTATTCTGAAATCACTCTGTGGGCTGGACCCACCTCTCCACCCGTCTTTCTCAGAGACGTGGTGTTGTTATTCATCTAGCCCTGCCCGAACTGCACGCCCTTTCCATTCCCCGCGGACACCACGCTCCACATCCCGAAGGTGTGTCCCTTTGGTGCACATTATATCTAGTGGGGAATATGTGCAACATATATGCAAACAGCATGTGACATTATTTTTGTAACTTAAAAATTTCCTTGAAACTGTATCATCCTGTAAAATTTAATTCTACAAGTTGTTTTTTTCCAAATCAACATACATTTTAATTCAGCCAACTTGTAAATAGAGACCTCATTCATCTCCTAAATTACTGTATAGTTTCCCAGTGTACACACATGCGATTCTTTTAATCTACATATTCTCCCAAGGATGGGTGGTTTTGTTTTCGATTCTACCATAACCAATGACGTTGTGGTGAACATTTTTTACGTTGTTGTGTAAGCGCTCTCTAGGTCTAGCTTGGATACCGAGAGCTGAAATTGCTGAGCTATGCAGTATGTGTGTGGTGGATGGGAATACATGGCCACACGGCCACACTATTTTGCAGTTCCTTCCATATCTTGCATCTTGGCTGGCCTTGGGCCTTGCTTTGACCAACCTCTTGATGGAGGAAGCTTTATCAGCTTGTGTGACCTTAACCAAGTCTCCTGCTTGGCCCACCCCAAGCCACAAGCAACCTGATTCCTCCCCTCTTGACTGTCTCAGCCTCTCTTTAGGGTCGAAGTTCCCTTCCAGTGAGAATAATGTCAGCCTGATAGCATCTCCTAGGACCAACCATCCAACAGGGAGGCAGGAGGAAAGAGGAGAAAAGAGACCACAGTTTTTAGAGATGTGTCATGCCTCCCATCTCATGCAGGTGAGGAACAGCCTGAGGGGGAGGGTGGCTGTGACAGGGAGGGAGTTGCTCTGTTTTGCCTAGTTCTGGACCTTGCTTCTCCAGAGAGTTTTTTAGTCCTCTCTGTGAATGAGTCCTTGATACTTAATGGCACTCCCTGGAGAGGCAGGGGACCAGACCAATGCTCCCCATATGTGCTGGCCACTAGGTCAGCTGGGGACCAGGTCACCCAAGCATGAGACTATGCATTTCTCGAAAGAGAACAAAAGGCATCTCAAAGATGCCACATCTTGCAAGGTCAATTTCTAACCTTCTTGTAGCTCTTTGAAACCATCCCGGGTCCAAGTCAATGTGAAATTCAGCCTTTTGGAAACTCTGATGAGCATTGAGTCAGTGCTGCCCCTGGAAGCTACTGGAACACACCAGGCTGTGTCTATCGAACATTTATCCAAGCCCGCAGGAGACCCACCCCCCTCTAACCCCAAATCTGCTTCCCACCTCTGCTCTGTCCTGTGTCACCACCAGACACGGTCACATCACCAACAGCAGGCAATTATGTCACCACTGTGCCCATAGTGTGGGCCAAGAGAGACATTATTCACAGCATGAAAAGCCAGAATACCTCCCCATGTTGTGATGGGTGCACGGACAACTTTCTTTTGTTTAAAAGTAGAACACGCTTATCAGGCTCTCATTTTTCAAGATTGCTCTGGAGAGATGAAAATCGTGACCCGGGTACAAAGCCTCCCTCTCATCCCTGCCATTGTCCTGACCCACCCAGTTCTTGCCACAGTGTGCTCATCTGCACATTGGTTCAAGCCCACTTCTCCTTGTTTCCATCCCAACTGATGAAGCCCTCCCCACCCCCTCGGCCTCCCCAAGGTCAGGTGAGGGGTTAGTCTGCTTCCTCTCAACTCATCCTTCTCTGACTGCAAGTCCAAGGAGAAGGGCAGAGCCTGATGCTCTGGTGTCATCCCGGACCCCGCCTCTGCACAGTTCCTGGGCCTTCAGCCCTCCTGAGGACACCCTGCCAGACACGCACCCTGATGTGACTAGCTCATATCAGATGGGTGCCAGGATGGCCCAGGGCAGCAGCGAGCCACTGCTTCTGATGGCCCCTGGTAACCACATCACTCGAGTCAGGCAGAGCAGCACCCTCAGAGGCCCCTGGTGACCCACTTCTGGGTCTCGGGCACAGAGACGGGATTGTCCCAGCCGGCATACCTGGGATGGGAAGAGCATGTTTAGGAAAAACAGACATCTGTGCCGGTCCCTAGGTTGGGGGCAGATTCACATAACTGATTGATTTGGATTCACTGCTCCCTCTTTGGGAAGGTTTTGTTCCTGAGGGTAAAACCCATCATTCTTGGGAGGTAGCCTCCAGAACACAGGGTGACTTTTGGGACTTCACAGGTGGTAATATCCCAGTTTGTAAGTTTGGGCTGAGGGCCGCCAGACCACTCATGTGCCCCTCCATAGTACACGCATTCTCCTTCGAATTCTGTTTTCCTGACACATGGATCCGGGGTGGAGGGAAGGTTTCCATTCTTCTTTGAGGATGGGAGGCCTCGTTGACAGCCGCAGACCTGCATCCAGCTCCTAGCCTCCCCTCCAGGACCCTGCCCTGTCTCCTGACGCTCTCTGGCCAGTTCCCCAGCCTCTGCGGGGGCCCTGCAAATCCCTGCTGTCACTCCGGCTTCTACCTTCTACTCTCTACTCAGCACTGCAGATGGGCCATCTTCCCTGCAGGGGTGCCATCTTCCACCCTTCCCGTCCCATGTACTTCGCCATTGGAAGCTGGAGCTGCTGACAGCTTTCCCAAGTCTGTGCTCGCAGAGGCCTGGAGAACCACAGAGTGCTCCTGCTTGGCTGCGCACCCCTTTCTTTTTCCCTTCACCCTCCTCCTCCACGCAGCCCTCCATCCCGTGATGCCAGTGAACTTCCCCACACCTGTGGCAGTGCCAGTGGCCCAGCGTAGTCACCCCTCTTTCAGGCCATCACGCCTTGGCCCTGTCTTCCTATGGCCAGGCCATCCGTGGCTTCACACGGGTCCTACTGCCTTGGAGGACCCCACCCAGCCTATTCTCCTGCCCCCTGAAAATCAGGCTGCTGTCGCTGGCTGGCTTTTTCTCTTCCCTACAGATCCTGCCTGGACTGCAAGATACAAAACTTCTCAATCTCCTCCACGTTTCTTCGGGTTTCTGGTGGTTCCTTCCACTAAAGTCAAGACAGGTTCTTAAGCCTTGGTCTGATCTTTTGTCCTCCGGGCCTCAGGGGCTGTCACCTTCCCTCCCTGTAGTCCTATGCTGACTGTAAGACACACACTTGACTTCGAAGCTGCCTGCCTGCTTTTCTGACACTTCCCTTTCAAAGCCGATCCAGGCTCTCTAGTTAGGCCACTTCCTCTGAGCAAGTGATCTGGCTTCAGATAGAGTCAAGGTGACACGTCTCTGCCGTCCAGACACCTTCTCCATCTTCCATTCCTGTCTGGTGCAGGCCGGGTGCTGGAGAAGCAATCTGGAGCAGATATAGAAATGAACTGCTGGGAAAGGTGCAGGGGTGGGGTGCGGTAGGAGTGGCTCAAGGGGTTTTGGGAACTCTGGCTCCTGTGAGGACAGGCCAGGGCTCAGGGGGCAGATTCCCACAGACAGCGGCTGTGGGGCCCTGGGGTGGCTTTCTCTGGGCCTGCCCCCAGCCAGCCACGTGGTCAGGTCAGGCTGTGCCCCTACCACCCATGCTGGCCTGAAGCCACAGCGAGCTGCCGCCCTGGGAGCTGGAGCCCACCCCTGCCAGGGAGGAAACAAAGCACCCCTCCTGCCAGACTGTTCTTCCCGGATGTGGTAGGATGTGGTACGGTGTTGGCCCTGCCCCTGGTGTTCGTGCTGCCTTCCAGCCACCTTCCCACCGCCCCCCCCCCACCCCGAAGGCTGCCACTTTGGGGTAGAGGGCGGGGGGCGGGGGGCAGAGGGAGCTGTGTGCTGTGAAAATCCAGGTCTGGGGGAGCAGTGTGAGGCATGCCAGCCTGGGACTTCTGAGATTCTGGGACAGCTCCCCAGCTACCCTCCGTCCCTTCGCAGAGCAGAGCCTCGGTCCCTTCGCAGAGCAGAGCCTGGAGTGGGCAGGTCCTCGTCTCACATCTCAGCCCAGGGAGCCGTCTTGGCGGCTGCTGAATGCTACCTCCGGGAATCTGTCTGCTTGAGGTGCACTCAGAGCCCCACTTCAAGGCTGACAGCTTTTTGGAAGGCCCTTCTTGTCCTCCCCTCACAAACATTCCTTTGATTTTTTAAGGAAATAATAACAATGGCAATTAGCAATTCCTTTGTATGGTTCCAGTAAAGGAATTATTTAAAGGGCCCGGCTCTCAGGAATCTCCCCTCATCCTTATTTGGAGGTGGGGTGGGAGAAAGCTTGGAAGGAAGATAGCTCACCCCACAAGGACTTGGGGTCACCCTGTGACACTGCCCTGAGCCCCAGTGTGGCTGGGAGAGGTTCGAACACACACTCCAAAGGTGCTAAGACAAAAATCGACAGACAAGCTAACAGATCAAACACGACACTTCAAAGAGAAAAGCTACAGGATGAAGCCATGTGTCACTCCAGTCCTCAAATGTGGGGACACAAAGGCTCCTCCCTGCTCAGGGCTCCGCTGCCTCCAAATCCCAGCCCAGAGCTTGGGGAAGGGTCTTCAAGGAGGACATGACCCTCCATGCTTGAGCACTCTGAGGGGCTAATTAGTGCTTTTAATATGCAAATCAGAGCCTGAGCAGGGAAGAAAACCCAGCTGGTGAATATGTTATCTTAATTATTACTCCAAAGGAAATGTGGGCATGGTTTAAGAGGACAGCAGGGCAGTGGGTCCCGAGTCCCTGTGAAAGGACCCTTGGTTAGGGGAGGGGTCAAGCCGGGAGGGGACTTGGAGGGCATAGGAGGGGCTAGAGACCCACGTGGCTCATGGGGCTTGGGCAACTGCTGGGTTCTTTCCATCATTTGATAATATCAGGAGCTTGGACAAGATGATCTCATTCATTCATTCATCCATCCATTCATTCAGCAGTTATTTCGTGGGCACCTGCCCATGCCAGGTATTGTGCCAGCAGCAGGTGCCTTGTTTTAACCGTCTTCGCATCATAGCGGGGGAAAAGCTCGAGATCAACAAGTAACATGCAAATAAGTAAAACAACTCGAGGTTGCTGGAGGGCTGAACAGGGGATGAAGCTGCTCTGTGACAGAGGAAAATGCAGACGGCTCATTTGCTTGTCCAGGGTGGCAAAGAAAACTTCTTGTGGAAGGTGCCACTGTATCTGAGGACTGGAGGACCAAACGGAGCTGAGGCTGCGATGAGGATAATGCCAGGCCCTTTCGGGCAGCCCTGGGTGTCCAGGTGGCTCTCCCATCTGGCCCTGGGGCCACTGACCCAGTCTCTGATTATGGGGAGTGGAAAAGCAGGGAGGGCTGTAACATCTTCCTGGTAAACACAAAAATCCAGGTGAGCTTATCCTGGCTCAGTTTCTTTTTTAAAACTAGAGCAAGGAAGGCAAACTCACCGGAAGTCTGTTCCCCCGTCCTCCTCATCACGTTGACTCCGGGGACTCAAGACCCTGACCCAGTCAATGTATTTGTTAGGGAGGCGGGTGAGATCTGCACAGAATTTCCCCTCTGTGTGTGTGTTCTAGCCGGCGTCCTTGGCTAGAAGCATAACTTTCGGCTTCTGCATCCTTGGGACCTTGCAGACTTTCTAGCTGGGATAGGAAGTTAAAGGCAGCCCCCAGGCTCCCCGGTCCCCTAACCACCAACGTGAAAAGTCCACTGGATGTGCTGATGGGCTCACTGCTCTGATGCCCTGGCCTGGCGCCTGACTTCCTGAGTGGGGTTTACTTTCAGAGGACATGACAAAACAAAACTTGGAGATCAAGGTGTGTATATCTCTGGTCACGTACAGAGGGACGTGAGTCCCACTTTCTTGGCTACAGGAGCAGAATAATGGAAAAACAAATGAAAAATTCATTCTTTCCACCAACCTTGCCTGGAAGCAGCAGGGGAAAAATTATTTGCACAGGATGGAGAGTAGAGAAGGGCAGTGTGTGATTAATAAGAGTAAAAGAAGAGAGAGAAAAAGAGAACAGAGAAGAGGGCAGGGGGCTGGAGAGGAGGGAGAGAGCAGCGGGGTAGGCGTGGGCAGAACGCCCCAGGTGCAGACGGGTGGCTTGGACCCAAGAATCTGCTCCTGCCTACATGCCTCCCCTAGCCCAGCAGTCGTCAACAAGCACCCACAGGCAAGGACAAAAAAATGCCTGCTTTCTAAGAAAACAAGTTGTAGCGCATATGTGTGCCTTTGGGCTCCTGCAGCCCCTCAGGAAAAAAATGGGGCGGGGTGGGGGCTCTGGTGCACCCACAGGGCAGAAGAGACCGGTGATGGCCACAGTATAGGCTCCCTCTGGTGCAGGCTCATGCAGAGTCACCCCAGGTAATGGCACCTCACTGTGCACAGCCACCCCCTGGAAAAGGCGCTATTATTACCCCTGTTTAAAAGATGAGTGAAATGAAGCTTAGAGAGTCAGAGCCCTCCAACCAAAGCCACCAGGTGATTGGTGACAGAGTAGGGGTGTCCAGCGCATCAACAGCTGCACTATGCTGCACTTCGAGGGGACAGGTGCTTCCTGCCTCTCTTTTCATTGCTCTGCTCTATCCTCCAGCTCAGCAGATGGTTTTGGTCAGCACCTCCCCCATGCCAAGGACTGTTCAGGCTCTCCTGGTGGACAACGCCACCTTGCCCTTCTGCCAGGGGCTCCCAGGTTGGCAAGGAAGTGGCCCAGCACCATGAGGGCTGGGAAGGTTGAGGTGGAGGTACCAGGGGGGGAGCAGAGAGGGTACGCCATGAGAGCTATTGACCATGGGCCAGCCCTGTGTGGAATGCTCTGCTGTTGCTCAGCTAATCCAGATGACAGTCCTATGAGGGGGGTGTCACTCCGATTTGCCCAGGGGCACAATTAGGACATAGCCAGTAGGCACACAGAGAAGGCTTCCGGGAGGAGATGATATATGGGTTTCAATGGATGGTGAAGAGTGAAGAAAGGTGGAAAGAGCGTGAGGGGCAGAAGGGCAGCACGAGCAAAGGCCAGAGGAAGCCAGATCAGGGGATACGTGTGCGCAAACGGAAGACAGTTGGTGTCAGCAAGTTTTAAAGTGTGGGTCTGGGAGCGATGGAAGCTGAGGGTTGACAAGGGACAGGTCATAGGGGGTGATGCAGAGTCACCAAAGAGTTTTAGGAAGGAGGCAAAAAGATTCCAGTGCTGGCAAGTTCCCTGTGGCTGCACTGTGGAGTCTGTCTCTACCCCTGAGACATTAGATCTAAGAGACCAGCGAGGAACCTGCAGCAATGATCCGGGTCAGAGATGACAAGTCTACCCCAGGGCGGCGAGTCTCAGCACACAGCCAAGGGGACAGACTTAAGGACTGTTTGGGGAGAGGAGTCAGTGGGACCGTTGAGGGTTTGGAAGAGGGAGAGGGAACTCCAGGGTGACTTTCCCTCCCCATAGTCAAGTTTCCACAGTCTGGAGAGAGGGGCAGACAGACAGATAGGCAGTCACTGTGCACCCTTTTTGGGGCTGTGATGGAGGTGAACAGATGGCACCGCAGGATCCCAGGGGTGGGTCCTCATCCTGGGTAGGAGCAGTGATGGGCATGATCCAGGGCAAGAGAGGGAAAGACACGTCCCAGGGGCTTTGGACCAGTGCATGCCATGGCAATAGAAATATCTAGAGCTCTCTGATAAAAACGAAGCCAATGACAATGGTAGAAAACGGTGATAATAAAAATTATTACCTGGTAATGACATCAAGACAATAAGAAAATACACAAAACAAAGTACTTTTCGTCATGTCATCCCTTTTGTGGAACTCAGTGATAAGGACACCAAGGTGAACAGAGGACAGGTGACCTGCCCAGAAGTCTCACAGTTGATCAAGGCAGGGTTGGAACCAAATCTTACGCTTTGCATCAGGTTGGAAGATAATCACAACAATCTCTGCTATTTCTATAGCTTTTTACAATTTTTGGAGCACTTTTCCATTTCTTATCTCATTGGATCCTCGCATAATCCTGTGGTGCACATAAACGTCAATATTCTCAGTTTATAGATGAGGAAACCAAAGACCAGCGACATGGCCTCTACATCTACATGGGCAAGTGACATAGGGTGGGCTCAAGACCAGATCTCCTGCCCCAGGGCTGTCTAGTGCTGTGAGGAGCTTGGGGTCAGAAGTCATCCGTTAGCCATGCCTTGGTTTTATTGTAATACATCCAATTTATTTTGATCAAGTCTTGTTTGTTTAGTTTTACAAATTTCAGAAGACAGGAAGACCTCCTTTCCCTTACCCTGAAGATATAACTGTTCTTCTTTGTGTTCTCAGAACAGACGTTCGGTAAAATAAGGCCTGCGGGTCAATCTGGCCAGCTGCATGTTTTTGTGAATAAAGTTTTATTGAAACACAGCCATGCCCATATGTTCATACATTATCTGTGGCTGCCTTTGAGCTAGAATCCCAAGTCAAGTGGTTGCAACAGAGACCAGCTACTCTGCAGAGCCTAAAATAGCTACTATCTGGCCCTTTACAGAAAGCATTTGCAGACCCTGTCTTAGAGCCTTGCTGTGGTCTGAATATTTGTGTTCCTGGCACATTCACATGTTGAAATCCTAATGGGATGATATTAGGAGGTAGGGCCTTTGGGAGGTGCTTAGGTTAAAGGTGGAGCCTCAGGGAGCTCCTTGCCCCTCCCACCACGTGGACTGCAGCTAAAAGTCACCAGCTTCCATGGTGCCTTTGCGCGTGTGTCCCTTGTGCCAGCACTGATGTGGGCTGTAATAAGATGTCTCTGCTTCAGCTTGTGCCCACCTTCTGAGCCCCTTGGCTGCCACTCTGATGCTGGTGTTTGTTATGACTGTATCCTCCCGGCTTCTGATGGCTCTCGTTCCCATTGCTGTCGGTGAACCTAGCTCTGTATCGGTGTCTTCTGCGGTGGGCCCTGACCCGCAGACGAGCGCACCCAGTGAATCCCAGAATGCTGCTGGTGCTTCTCTCACTAGCCCATTTATCATGGCTATTTATCTGGGGCTTTCTATGTAGCAAATCGTCTGATGCGTTTTCTGACCTCACAGAGCATATCTACTCCAACACACGCGTGTCTCTCAATATTTCAATGTCTTCTTGTGCTGCCTGGCATGGTGATCCTGGCATTCCAACGGTACTCCGTGCAGGCGTCGTGTATTCCCGACCTGCCCCACCCCCGCCCACTCCAGAGCTGTAATAAATGCCTCAGGACCAGGCTTGGCAGCTGCTTAAGGATGCAGCAAGCGTTCAGGGAGGAGCTGCATTTGGGAGCAGGTGGTGCTCAGAGGTTGTGCTCAGGATCTCTTGTGAGATTCAAGGAAGTTCCCAAACCTTTAACCCTTAACCTTTTAGTCTCGGCCTTTAATTCCCCTTCTGAAACTGCCCTGGCCCTAACCTTTCAGTAAAGGAATTGTGCATTTGCTGAAGGATCGGATTCACAAGAAGGTGGGGTATAGGTGGGCCTTATCCAATTCAGTCCCCTCCTGGAGCATCAACTTTTCTGATACATTTTTTTTAAACAGCTTGACTGAAATATACTTTAAATATCACAAAATTCACTTTTTTTAAAAAGCCTACAACCCAGTGAAGTTTACTAAATTTATAGAAATGTACGATCATCACCAAAATACAGTTTTAGAACTTTTTCCTCACCCTGATATGATAATTCTCCCACAGCCATTCTGGTCAGACCCTGTGCCCACACCCCACCCCCAACCCCGCCCAGCCCATGACAACCACCTATCTACTTCCTGTTTCTATAAATTTGCATTGGCGGGGACAGTTCATGTAAATGAATTTGCTTCTGGCTTCTTTTACTTTGCATGATGCTTCTGAGGTTCATCCAAGTTGTAACATGTTTGAGTAGGTTTTTCCTTTTTATTGCTGAATACAATTTTATTGTAAGGAGAGACCACATTTTGTTTAGCCGTTCACCAGTTGATGGACATTTGGATTGTTTCAAGGTTTTGGCTAAATGCTCACTGTTGCTATGAGCATTCACTATGTCTTTGTGTAGACAGATGTTCATTTCTCTCAAATAGATACCTAGGAATGGAATTATTGGGTTGTATGGTAAATTTATGTTTAGCTTTTATAGAAACTGCTACAGTTTTTTAAAGTGGCAACACCATTTTACATCCCTCCAGCAGTGTGTGAAAGTTTAGTTTTCCCACATAATTACCAAATTAGTTATTGTTTTTTTGATTATAGACATTCTAGTGGGTGAATAATAGTATATCATTGTGGTTTTGATTTGCATTTCCCTAGTGACTAATGATGGGAAATGTGCTTATTAGCCATTCATATACCTTTCATAGTGATATCTATTCAATTTTGGCTATTTTTAAATTGGTAGTTCTAATTACTGAGTTCTAGGAATTTCTTATGTATTCTAGATAAATATTCTTTCTCAAATGTATGGTGTGCAAATATTTTCTCTCAGTATTTGTTTTCTCTTTTAATAATCTTAATGGTATCTTTTGAAACACAGCACTTTTAATTTTAATAAAACTCAATTTATGAGTTTGTTATTATATGGATTATGCTTTTTGGTGTTGTTTCTAAAAACTTCTTGTCTAACTCAAAGTTCAAAAAGTTTTTGGTCAGTTTTCTTGTAGAAATTTTATAGTTATAGTTCATATACTTAAGCTTATGATCTATTTTTTAAATGACTTTTTGTGTATGGTGTGAAGTAAAGGTCTAAATTCATCCTTTTGCATATGGATATACAATTGTCCCAGTTCGATTTTTGTTGAAAATACTATTCTTTGCCTATTGTTGCCTTGGCACCTTTGCCAAAAGCCAACTGGTCATAAATGTAGTAGTATAATCTGGACTCTCAATTCTGTTCCATTGATCCTGCTTTTATGACAGCACCGCATTATCTTGGTTAAAGTAGCTTTATATTGTAGCACCTTTTGGAGTCAGTGCCTGTAGGTTCTTCTTTTTAAATATTGTTTTGACTATTCCTACTCTTTTGCATTCCCATATGAATTTTAGGATCAGCTAATCAATTTCTACAGAAAAAGCCCATTGAGATTTTGACAGAGATTGTATCAAATGTACAGATCAATATGGACAGAATTGTCATTTTAATAATTTTGAGTCTTCAATTGTGTACATGGACTATCTCTCCATTATTTAAAATTTCTTTACCTTATCTCGGTGATGTTTTATAATTTCTGTGCACAGTACAAACTATGCATTTCTTTTGTTAAATTTAGTCTTAATTATTTTATTCTTGGTGAATGGATTTTTCTCAATTTGATTTTCAGATTGTTTGTTGTTAGAAGTACAATTAGTTTTTGTATATTAATCTTATATGTTGTGATCTTGCTGTTAATTAATGCTAACAATTAGTGTGTGTGTGTGTGTGTGTGTGTGTGTGTATTTCTTTAGGCTTTTCTACTTATCGAATCATGTCATCTGTGAATAAAGAGAAGTTTTACTTCTCTTCCAAATGTGGATGTCTTTTATTTATTTTCCTTCCTGGCTTCACTTGCTAGAACTGCCAGTATAATTTTGAATAGAAGTGGTGAGAATGGACACCTTGCCTTGTTCCCGACTGCCGACTGCAGGGAGAAAGTGTTCAGTGTTTTACCATCGTATATAATATTAGCAACAGGCTTTTTGTAGCTGCTCCATATCAGGTTTTGAAATTTTCTTTCTATTTCTGCTTTGCAGAGAGTTTTATCATACATGTTAGATTTTTGCCAAATATTTTTTTCTGTATTTTCAGATGATCGCATGGTTTTTATTCTTTATTCTATTAATATAGTATATTATATTATTGATTTTCGGATGTTAAACCAACTTTGCTTTTCTGATATACATCCTACTAGCTCATGGTGAATGATCCTTTTTATATATTGCTAGTTTTGTTTTGCTAATATTTTGTAACATTTTTTACATTTATGTTCATGAGGTAAAATGATCTGTAGTTTTCTAGAGTCCGTCCATCCGTCTGTCCATCCATCTATCCTTTCCTCCCTCCCTCTCTCCCTCCTTTTATTTATCAAACCTTTATCACGTGTTTACACCATCTCAGGCATTGTGCTAGGAGCTCAGAGAACAAAAACAACTAAGGTAAAGTTCTTGCTCTCAGAAAAAACCCATAGGAGGGAGGTTTTAGTGATAGCACCCCGACAGCAGTTCTGAGTCTGCACAGGTCAGGGTGGGAGGGGTTAGTTAGGGTGAAAGTGAAGCAGAGTGCGGTGCTTCTCTGGCCTTCCTATAGCTTCTCTAGACTCTGCCCCCTGTTCCTGCCAAGCAAAGTTCCGTCCTTCCCTAGAGACTGCTGCAGCCTCATCTCTCATGTCCAACATGGAGCCCACTCAGCTTCTGAGGGAATTGTCTTCTTCACATCACAAAACTCTAGACAGCAGTTCTTTATCTTCAACTGAGAACTGTTTCATGCTCTGGCCTAACGAAGCGTCTGCAGACACAGATAAACTGTGTCTTCACATTTTTGTCTACAAAATTAATGATCTACAACTACAATAAAACCATCATCTCTTGTTGCCAGTGGGTATCGCAGGACATTTTTGAGCTTAAAACACACATGCGCGCGCGTGCACACACCCACACCCACACACACACACACACACACACACACACACACACACACACACACCTTCAGGGTGCTCTGTCAGAGGCTCTGCTGGGTCTGGGATCTGGATTCTCCATTGTCAGCCTTGTTTTCTGTTCTCCAACTGCTCAGCAATGAGTTTAAGTTCTTTGCCTGAGGAGGAAGGCTCCAGCCCAGATCTGCGCAAGCTGGCTCCCAGAAGTCCCCCAGCCCTGCCATTTCCTGGTGCCTCATTTGCACCTGCTGAGTGCAGACTCTGATCTCTGTTTAGGATTCTCTTTTGGGCTAACACCCTAAGCCTTTCTCAGCCTCATGGGAACCTCTGAGGCAGTAAAATGCAGTGGCTCAGAGCAGGCTGGCATTCGGCAGATAGGCAGCCGCATGGTTGCACTCAGTGCTAGAACACCGAGATGTTTACATTCCAGGGATAAACAGCCCTGCCCGTTTCCTTGTGGGTCCCCCTCCACTGCCCTGACTACTCAACAATCAGCAGCTGCGAGGGTAATTCAGGTCCCCAGGACTCTGCTCTATCCCTACGGCTAGTATCTATTCTGATGCCCAACAGTTGTTAGCGTGTTTGAATGTCATTCCTGGTTAAGAGCATGGGCTCTGGAGCCAGCCTATCTGGTTTGAAACCCTGGTTCCTCTCTGGCTCTGTGACCTTGGCAAGTTGTTAAAACTCTCTAAGCCTCAGTCTCCCCACCTGCAAATGGGGATAAGTATATACCCTAGAGCTTTTCTTTGAGATTCAAACTGACAAAAATGTCTTGGTTTCTTTCTCACTGGTTCTCACTAATCGCATCCCATGCTTTCTCTCCATGTCCCTCAACAGTGAGATAACCTGTGGGCCTCTCTCTTGTCCTCAAGCTGTATACAGCCACACACTAGGTGCTGTTCAAGGGCAGAAAGTAGGCTCTGCCCGAGGGTTTTTCTCCCCAAACCTCACTGGTGATGCCTCTAGTGTTCTGGGCCCTGGCCTCTGTCCGCCCACATCGATGGGTGCTTCTTCCTTCAGGAATACTGGCTCTACTTCCTCAGAGCCAGCTCTCCCTTCCTGCCACCCACATCCTGCTACTGCAGGGTGACGGTCAGCTATTCCACGCCTTTTTGAGAACCGGAAAAAGCCAGCCCCCTTTGGCCAGGCACATGACTCGAGAATTGGACCACAGGCCGGATTTCAGGCTCCGTTCACCCTTTTAGCCACATGTCCTCTGCGCAGTGCACGGCCAATACAGCTGCATGTGTCACCTCTGCTGGCAGCACTCAGGGCATTTATAAAGGTTGTGATAGGTCTGCGAGACTGGAGTATGTAGAGAAACAGCCAGCTAATCACTAGTCCAAGCTTTCCTTTACAACTAACTGACATGACTAATAAAGTGTCCTGAATGCTTAATACGTATTCAATAATCATTTGTTGACAGCCTACTGTGCCAGACCCTGAGGACACAGACATGACCAGGACTGGAATTTGATTCCTGAGAAACATGGCATCTGGGAGAGAGGCAGCTGCTCCAGTTCTTACCTAGTCAGGTGTCTGCACTTGGGTCAAGGGCAGGAAGGTCCATCTGGGGCTGAAATCCAGGAAGGAGTGAGCGGCCTTGAGCAAGGGAGTAGCCGGTGCTCTGCCCTGGCTGGGCCTTCCTGCCAGGACTGGCCTTCGCTCCAGCATCAGCCTATCTGTAGAGAAACTAAGCTTTCACACTTTCGCCTGCGACCTACTCGAAGCCCCCTAGCTAGTGTGTTTTCTTTCCTAAAGAAGCTGTGGCTGAACCCTGACTCCCCAGCCCAGCTGCACCATGCATCTGAGCTGCTGCCCACCAGGGAGCGGACAGCGCCCTCCCTCCATGACTTCTCACATGTGGCGGTGTCTCAGGGAAGGCACACTGAACCTGCGTGGAGTGTGCCGATGAGCGAATTTTGCCGACACGTGCTTCTGAAAAAGAATCACCTTTTGAATGGTATTCGTGTAAAAGTTTCACTGAAAAGACACAGCTGTGGTCTTACCCAGGTTTATTCATATGGGACCTTCACTGGGTTAACTTAACACTTAACTACTGCTTATTATCCCATCAGTCTTCAGAGACAACCCATGATCTAATTGTGCAGCATTTATGTTGCTTGGTAACCACACATAGAGACTAATAGTCCTTAAAGGGGCAGTGTGGAATTTCACACCCCTGCAGTGAAGTACACTTCATTTCCCAGAGCACCCTGTGTTTTTTAATTCAGTGAATAAATATGTGTAATGAATAATTAATTATGTGCTTGGAGGCACAATAGCTGTCTACTCTTGAATATTCATCAGTGGCATTATTAATTCACTAGGAGTCCCAGGGAGGAATGAGACAGGCTTTCAGCCTAGCTGGAGGACTTAAAGATAATGTTTTGCAATGCGCACAAACTTTCTTAGAGCGGACTTTTCTTTGGGAGGCACTTTCTGGGTAATTTTCCTCTGTTAAGAACATTTTTCTGAGGCCCGGATTCCTGTAGAGCTAGCAGGACGCAGAGAACACCAGTGACCATGAGAAAGGCCCACTCTAGACCTCTCACCTGGAAAGCACGTTAAAAACCAGGCCCCCCTTGAACCCCACGGCTGGAGTGTGCTAATGGGAACGAGAGGCCTGGTGACAAAGGCAGGAGCCCATGTTCGCTTCTGGAAATAAAAGCTTTTCACTCTTCCACTTGGGGCCTCTTACTGTAGTGAAGACATGATGACGGTCTCTGCCTCTGCATCCTTGCAAGGATGGATCTGATCTACAACAGGTGCTGGGCACTTGCGTGGCTCCCAGGGGTCAAGTTTGTGTTTGTGTCCCCGGCCTCTAGGCCTCATCATCCACTTTTCCTAAACATAGCTGTTGATGAGCCTAACAAAAAATGGTCCTGTATTAAGTTTCCTCCTTAATTTCTGTGATTTCTGTTTCCTCCTTAGTTTTCTGTGATCTTGCATAGGAGTGTAATTTCTTACCCTGCTTTTTCATGTAGCCCATGGAAATCTTCGTTTGGCCCAGGCTTGCTATCTGCCTACCATATATTTCCCCTTTCCTTCTCCTTTGCTAATATGACCACTACATTCTGGAGGCAACAAAGCACCCAGCAAAAAGATTATACTTCCCCTCCTCCCTTGCAGCTAGAGATGGTCAGGTGACTAAGTTCTGACCAATCATATGTATGCAGAAGTTGCTAGGCAGAGCTTCTTAAATGGGGGTGGGCAAGGAGTCCTGTTTGACCTTCAGCCTTGCTTCTTTCCTCATGAGCCTGCAGTGTAGATGAGACAGTTGAGGCTCTAGCAGCCACCTTGGACCATGCAGTAACCCTGAGGATAAAAATTACATGCTTAGAGGTTGGCTAAGAAAAACAGAAGGAACCCTGGTGACCACAAAACTATTGGCCAGCCCAGAACTGCCTCCCTCCAGTCTCCTTTCACACGAGAGAGAAATGAACCTCTGATTCATTTAATCTGGATTATTCTAGGCCTTCTGTTGTGCACTGCTGAATCAAATCTTATACTAGTCTCCTCAGAAATCTGTCATTGTTCTTGAATTCTTTGGAGATTTCTTAGCATTTGTTCTTTCTGATAGATGTGAAAGTTCATTCAAAAGTTTAAGTCTTAAATAATAAAATATGGCTTGTATAACCGGGGCAGAAGTCAGAGCTTTAAAAATAATGTTTATAAGCAAAGCCGTGGACCTGCTCTGTGTATCTCCTCAAGGCCCCAGAATCTTGGCTGGAAAAAGCAGGGGTGGTTAGGCATCTCTTTGTAACTGGCTTGGAGGAGTTCTTTAATTTGGGACTTTACTCAGTGAAAAGATTGTTTCAACCTGGTTGAACTCATACTCTGCAATGAGAACTTCCATAGTTTATCATATCTAAGACACTATCAAATATAAGCCACACCATTATTTAATGTACCACTGACGAAGAAACAAATTCTGCCAGTTATAATTGTAAAATGCATCCTTATTTGGAAACATTAAATATTTTTAAAAGTGCTTTTTAGAATAAATGATATAAAGAGCATACAGTTAACTATATAGTTAACTTAAGCATAATGATTCATAGCCAACCACCTACTACACAGAATTCTGCTATTAACTTCCTATACCATTTAAGAAATAGGTGAGGTCTTTCTGGATCCTGAGAAGTTTTTGGTCCATGATCAGAATAACAGGAACAAGGCCACATTTTGGAGTTAGATTCTTATTTCTATTTGCAAAACACACCCTTGTCTCTGCATACGAGATTACTTGAAGTTTGCTTTCAGGACTCATTGTCTCTCACTGGTGATCCTCAGGGAGGTTCATCCTCTCCACTCTGCTCAGGACGATGCCCTGTGATGGTCACACATGACAAGATGTGGATTTTCTGTAGCTTGGTCCTCTCTTCTGCCCTTGGTCTTCAGGTTCTGTCTGTGGGTGTTGGCTGTGTTGTGCCGGCATTTGTGATAAGAGGGATTTTCCTATGTGTCTGTATCAGATGCCATTAATGTGTTTGTCCATGTCCCCTCAGCCCGCTGGCTCACCTGCCACTTACATGGAATGTTTCCAGCCCACCAACGGCTTCCCACCTCAAGCACCCAGGTCTTTCTTTTTCTCTGCCATGTATCTTTCCCCATTATCTCAGAAGTTGTTAGGCCTGCTCAACCAGTGCTGGATTCATGCTCAAGCTTCCCTGTCCTCTCAAGGTCTGATGATCCCCAGCAGGATAAGGACCCTGCTTCCCTGAGTGGTGACCCCTCTCCTCCTGGGTTTCCTCCTTTTCTGACCCCATCACATACATGTGCTTCCCCGGATTGCTTCCCAAGTAAACTACCTTCATCAAAGTCCTTTTGTCAGGATATGCTGTGGGGAGAACTCCATTAATCAGAGAGAGTAACTTCTTGATTGGAGTCTGGGCTGAAAATGGTTTCTCCCAATAGATAGGAAAGTGGACACCAGGTAAAAACCTTCCCTGTGGCTGCCACATAGGGGTTGTGATAGATCATCACAGCAAAGGTCCCAGACACGTCGCACCTCTGCGAGTCCATGCCTTGGTGTAGTCCCTTTTCACATGGACTCTGGTCTAAGCTGTAGGACCTGCTCTGGCCAATAAGACATCAACAAATATGATGCGAGTAGACACAGTGAGAGTTTGCCCATCCGAGGTGGCTCTTTTGGAATATTCCTGTCAACATACAAAGAAGTCCAGATTGGCCTCCCTGAGGGTGAGAAGCCACACTGAGAGGAACTGAGACCCTGCCCCCAGCCAACAGCCAGCTCCAAACGCCAGGTGTGCACGGGACCGCAGGCCAGGACCCGCTAATTCAAAAGCCCACCTGCACCAAACTCACATTTTTACACGTCCAATTGTTTTAAACACAGCCCAAGCAAGCAGGTTTTTAGCCAATTAGAGCCTGCTTGCTTTACATTCCCTGAGAAACTGTGCCTAATGTATCTTAGGTAAGAGAACCACTGTGGCTATAAAGACCCCAAGCGGCTGCTGCCCTTTGAAGCTCTCTAATCCAGTGACCCTCCCCGTGGGCAGCTGAGCAATATCACGAGCCGCGCCAGAATCCTCTCCCCTTCAGAGAGGCACCTCCCCACCCCAATTGCCTCTGGTCCTCCCAGGGGCTTAATGCTCTGATAGACCTTTCTCACATGCAAACCTGTCAAAAATGACACCAAATAAAACCTTTTGCGCACTACTGCCACCTCGTGGTCATATCTCTCCCTGGTTAGTCCCCAAATCCCTGGGACTCACTACAGTGAGGGGTAGTGAGAATGGGCTGAACCCATTAAGGCTGAAACCCTCAAGAAAAGCAGTGGTGGTTGGATCGTCCACTCTAACTGTAACGGGCTGAGGGCAGGGCACGGTGGAGACCCAGGGCAAGGTGGCCAAGATAGAAGGAGGGAGCAAAGTCGGCTGGGGTAGTGAAGGGAACAGCTCCAGGAGCTGCAGTGTCAGAGGAAAGGAAGGGACAGGCAGTTGGTTTTATTAAGCGTTGCTGAGGATTCCGTTCCTCACATGGTGTCACTAATGGTTGAAGTTCCTGTTCTGACTTCATTGCTTTCAGTGGGACATTATTCTGACCAGAACTTTTGGGTCCAGGTTTGTACCTGAAACACAATGAATAGCCCAAAATCTTTTTTTTTAAAGCTCTCTATTTAAGAAATGACATTTCATAGATTTTCTTCATCAAATTCTTGACTGAGATACAATGTATTCACTTTTAATAAGTGGTTCCATGCCATCATGGCTTAAATGATGCTCGTTTACCTCAACGAAGTCACGCTATCACTAAAGTTTACCAGGAAGCTCAGGCACATGGATTTAGATCAATGAAGACCTTCTTGCATTTTGTTCTTAGCTTTGATTGAGGCTAGAAGTAATATTGACATATATCTTTTATTCCTGGGAGTGTAACATTGTGTTAATAAAAACCTGTAAGAAAGCAGTGAACTCTACACTCTAGTCTTATTCCTCCCCCCGCATCTCAAGTAGGGAGTAGAAGAATCATGAATAATAAATACGTAGATTAGAGAATGAGACTAAGAAATCAATTTACTGCAAAATATTTGCATATTTTATTAAAAGAAACTGTGTATGAGGCCCAGACAGGGTGGGATGATTTATATTTTGATTCGATTTGTGTACATCAAGCCCCTGGGAGGACCTTTCTTCCCTAGCAGTGTCATTCGTGGTGCATTAGGGTCCAGAGGTGCTTAGATGTTGACTCTAAGCCTCTTATTTTACAGAAAAGGAAACAGGTCTGGGGAAATTACATGGGTTGGTAAAGGAGTTGCAGTTCACCTGGAAGAAATCTCATCATCCTAGAAATGTAAGGAATGTGATTGAGGCATGAAGTGAATAATAAATACGAGAATGCTCCTCCATGGTCTTTTACATCTTTGCTCAAAGGAAGACAAAAATTCCTGCCTCCTCTTCTTATAAAAATACACATAAACACAGATGAATGAACATCTGGATAGGCTGACTTCTACTTGGGCAGAGACAAGAGAGAAGAAATTTTTCATTGAGTATAGACAAGACACACCCCCTCCCCTCCCCCATCCCATCCCTGATCCAAAAACAAGTTGTGGCAAACCGATCTTTCTTCAGTGGAATGGCGGGATGTTGGTGGGTGGTCTCCTCCCAGCTGCAAGCCCTCTTTGCTGCATAACAAATGTTATGTGACTGCTGACAATACCTGGAGCACCTAAAACCAGAAGGCCATGATGATCAGTGTATTCCTGTTGGGTCTGTCGGCAGCTCATGTCATCTGCAAGGCCGCAGTTCTATTTGGTGGCTTCTGCTCTGGGTTTGCCTTCCCAGAATTCAGTCCTCCCTTTTAGCTGCTGCCTGACAGCTCCCCTAAGCTGCTCAGAGACTCCCTGCATTTCCTGGCCAGTGCCCTCTCTGCTCGCCCATGGAAGCTCTCTTCATTGTCCTCCCCTCCTTCCCTCTCAGAGGATGGCTGTGCCTCTTGCTGGCATGGTGTTGGGGCGAGCATGCTCTGTGCTGGCCATTGTGCTGAAAGCAAGCAGTCAAAGATGGGTGAGTTAATGAAGTGGCAGTGCTAGGAGGTATAGGTTCAGTGGGGCAGGGGTTCAATCAAAGTGAGCAGAGACAGTGTCACTGCACCTAACGATTGGGGGGAAATGAACGAATTCATTTAGGATCACCTTATTTCAGAATGGGGAGCCTGGAGTCTAGAGCCAGGTCTGACATCAGCTATCCACAAACTTTTTGGAAAATATTCCATCCATTCATCCATCCATTCTTCCATCCATGCATCCATGCATCCATGCATCTCTCCATGCATCCATCTCTCCATGCATGCATGCATGCATGCATCCATCTATCCATCCATCCATCTGATCGGCCACTCACCATTATCTCATAAGCTGTCACTCAGCACCCACCTTGAACTGAGTGTCATGCTGAACACTGAGAATACAGACACAGTGAGATGCACGCAGTGGGTAAGAAGCATGAGTAACTAATAAAACAGGGCAAAGGCTGTAATGAGGCACAAAATCCACGGGAGCCCAGAGGAAGGAGATTTCATTCCAGCTGGGGCAGGTGATCAGGGAAGAGGGTGACACAGGAGCTAGAGCAGGAAAGATGAAGGAAACATGTATACTGAAGTGGAAAGGGAAGAGCAGAGGGCTCGTGCAGGGCAGGGGAAGCCAGAGGGAACCAAACGCGGAAGGGTCTGAAGGAATCTGAGCCTGTTAAGTATCTATCTACAACAGAAAAGCCAGTGGGAGAATATTCTTCAGCCTGGCCACCTAGTGTCCATGATGCCACTGGGGACTCAAGTCCTGGGCTTGTTATTTCGGATCAACGAGATGGCTGGCATGAGGGATGCTGCTACAATTCCCAAAGTCTGTTTGTTTGTCATTAACCTTTTGAACGTGGATCCTGCCTTGCGTCCCCAGGACTCCCTGCTCCCTTGCATTTGCAGACACGGGGTGTGCTCTTGAGGTATAGATGAGGAAACTGGGTCTCAGAGAAGGGCAGCAACTGGCCCAAAGTCACATACAGTCATGTGCTGCCAAACTGTTAGATAGCATTGCTCATAGAGGCATTAAGAGGTGAGATACAAATGGTGCTATAAAGAATGAAAGTCGGAGGGAAGGAAGACCCAAAATTCCATTGACAAGAAATCTGATTCACATGGAACTTGCAAGAATTAAGTGAGGATCGGGTGTTTCTTTTGTTTCCTGGGTCTATCCCTCCCTCTGTCAATGCGCCCACTGCCTTGTGGGCGTCACCACTTCTCCTTTGTGTGCATTCTTGAATGAGATATCAGTCAAAGGGCCCTTCACTCCACTAGTAAAGGAATAGGCACGTGACCCAGGCTCAATCAATCAGATTTTCTCCTGAAATTCTTGAGCAAGACAGACAGTATAAAAAAAGGCTGGTTCTGGTTCATCCCAGCAACGGCCTCCCCAGGGATTCTACGCGGTCTTTGCTACCTGCAGCCCCAGAGCCACACTCTTTCTGTGTCTGTGTGTCTAGTCCAGCTTTCCTCTCACTTCTGTCCATTTCCTCCTCTATATAATGGGATGATAACCCTACCTCATTGTGTCGTTGTGATGACCAAGAGAGTTAGCAGGGTGAATGCATTCTGAAAACTGTCAAGTGCTCTAGGCATGTGAGAGGGTATTATTATAATTTTTATTAAGGAGCAGCTAGTGGTCACCAAAAGCACAGCACAAGAATGTTTCGAATGGATTTGTGAGAGCATATAGCTGCCTTCCGCCAGTGACTCCATCTGAAATGTGTTGCTGAGGAGACCCAGAGGGAGTTGGCTCTGCTGAATCTATAGTTTTGCATGCCATTCATTAAAAAGAATTTCTAAACATAAGCCCAGGTCAGAGAAGTTGTCCCAGACAGGAACGTTTTCCAGAGCTTGACCCAAATCCTCATGATCTCATTCTCCAGCGGCCTGGCTGCCTGGGGAGACAGACCTGACCCAGCTCAGCCTCCGCACTTATTTTCCACCTCCAGACAGGTCTGGGGCCCTTTCTTGACACGTGTGGGGCATAAAGGCCACCTGGAACCACGGCCTTCAGAAGCGCTGGAGCCACAGTGGCCTCCAGGATCCCATCTATCCTACTTCCACACGGCTTCCTTCTTTGACAGCAGTGGAGTCTCGAGCACAGATCTGAGGGGCCACCTGCGAGGTGGTCCAGGATTCGGCAACCTGGGCCTTGAATTCAACCTTCGTTCCTGAGTCTCAAACCTGTGCAGGCAGCTGCCAGCAGAATATTGCTCCCGGAAGGTTTTGAAACCCCCTTGTTTAAGATAAGCTCATTCTGTGTCACCCCCTATTCCCAAAGTCTACCTCCTGCCCCCTACCTCCTCCACCCTCCCAGAAGCCCAACCCTGACACTCAGAGTCCCCCTAGTTCCCCATCCCTCTCCCTCACACCCAGAAGTCCAGGAAGTTCTGCTGAGATTCACCTTCTATGTATCTCTAGGCTCTGCCCACACTCTGTCTTCACTTCTGGAAGCTCAGAGCGACAAACCTGAAAGCTTGCTTGCTTTCTTTCTTTCTTTCTTTCTTTCTTTCTTTCTTTCTTTCTTTCTTTCTTTCTTTCTTCTCTCTCTCTCTCTCTCTCTCTCTCTCTCTCTATATATATATATATATATATATATATATATATATATTTATTTATTTATTTATATTTATATACACACATATATGTATATATAAGAAATCATTATGTCATACACCTAAATTAGTATAATGATAAATGTCAATTACACATTAATAAAAGTTTTCATATGCATATTTGTTCTTTTCTATGTGGAAGCCTAACTCCATACATGTTTTCATACTTATAGTGGGTGCTATAATGAGAAATTATTATACCAGTTCTGTGTTGATAAGTGTCTGTCTTTTGCCACATTTTGGTTGGGATATTTGTATTGGAAGATGCCCAACACTGTTTGATTCTACTGTGTTAGAACTTAGTATTAAGTAAATAAATCTTCTCATTGGTGTTTTTGTAATGCTGGTAGTGTGTGTGTGGGGGGGGGGTTGTTTGTTTGTTTTTTAAGAAGGATGTATTTGGGGGTAAATAAAATAATTTTTCTTTACTAATATTTAATATATGGGTTGACACTTGCTCTATATATCAGAATGATCTTGGGTCCTTGGAGACAAGAGTGGAATTCATACCACTTGTTTACTTTTACCATTTTAACATAGTTTACTTGTGCCCAGTTAAGTGGTTTACTACACATTATTTAGTTTTAACTAAATGAATTCACAAAAACAATGAAGCTTAAAAGATATTTGAAAAGAAATCAAAGATTCAAAATTTTAATAAGGCAAGCCCAAGCAATGAACAAGACATAGCATTAATATTTTACTACCCCTAAAGCCCTGAGATTGTTAAAGACCACTCTGCTCCTTCTCATTTCCCAGCACAAGAGCTCATCATCTTTTGTCAGGCTAATGGAAAGCATCCTAACTGATTCATACCTTTACATCTTCCCCAGCTCCATCTGCCCCCCATCGCTAACACCCAACTTTGAAGCCTGACTCTGATCATTCACTTCTCTATTCAACTAAAACATATAGAAAGCACAGAAAATAGCACTTCACTTTCTTGACGCGTATCCAAGGACTTCCTCAATCTGGTAACAGCTACGTTTCTAGAAGGTGGTCCCTTAGAGTTTCCCAGGAATCATATTACTTGACCCAAGCTCACTCACTGCTCACTTTGCTGAATGGCATTTTACCCTTTCTCCTCTCTCTTAAAGTCCTGAGCTCCTCCTAGTCTATCCACACTCTCAGCTCATGGCCTTATTTCCTGTTCACTTAGAAAACTGCCATCATCAGAAAAGGATGTGCACATATTCCCAGACCCCTGTCTGCACCCATATATGTCACCTTCCTACTGACGGACTCTCCATGCTGCTATCCAGTGCAAGCCTCTACACATGCATGAGCACGTGCACATGCACACATACACACAATCATTCACATCAACAAAGATACTTTTATTCCCATTTTTTTAAAAGTGCCTCTGGGCTTCGAACCACTGCTGTTTGTCCCTCTTTCTCCTCCCATTATCTCTGCCATTACCTCTTCTGTACATACAGGCCCTGCTTCATCTGTCAGTACTGGTTGTTCTTCAGCTGAGAACTTGCTTTCTCCTACCTCAATTTTCCTCCCACTAACCCATAGCAAACATAAGTACCAGTAAATTAACACTCCCTGTAACAGCCTTCAACCAATGATTGACAGGAGTTGGTATATAAATACTATATGTTGATTTCCTGTCAGATAGGATAATTCTGGTGTGTATGCATGTGCGTGTGTCCCATTCCCAAAGCTTCTTCAAAGGATCGAGCTCCATTACCTATGCTGAGAGCTGCCTTGAGAATTCATCCTTCCAGTTTCTTCCCTCTTCTAAACTCTTACTCCCCTGCCAATGTTCTCTAAACCTCCCAAGTAAATTATTCCACTCTCTGTCTTAAGGTGAGCTTCTAGGGTAGCCAAAACAACACTTTCCTCTCCAAATACTGCTCCATTTTCTGTACCTCTTTCCAACAAAACACCTTAGAAGAATTGTCTCTAGACACTGTGTACAGTTCCTCTCCTCCCAATCTCTCTTAAACCCACTGGCTTTCAACCCACATTCCACTCAAATTGTTCATGTGGAGGCAACAATGGCCTCCATGATGCTGAATCCAATGGTTCGATCTCAGACCACACCTCTAGTTGGCCAATCAGCAGCATGTGACTTAGGTGATTGCCTTCTACTTCCCCTAAACACTTTGTTCACTTGGCTTCCTAAACAACACAGCTCCTGGTTCTTCCTCTTTGGTAATACCTCTTAGTCTCTTTCATTTGCTGCTCCTGGTGTCTCCAATCTTTTTGTCTTGGGATCTTGTAGGGTTCAGTACTTGGTCCTCATTTCTCTGTTTATACATATTCCTTTGAAATTTTCATCTTAAGTGTTTAAATAAACTCTGAACCTTAAGAATTCCCAATATTTAGATTCTTTCTCAACATCTCCACTTAGATGTCCAATAGTCATCTGAAATCTAACATTTCAAAAACTGTGAACACTTAATCTTCCAATCCACCTGTAGTCTCTCAATCTCAGTTAATGCTTTTCTTTAATTTATTGTTACAAATTATTACAGCAGTATTATAACTTGTCTCTCTGCTTGCATCCTGGACTTCCTAAGGTCTCTTCTCAACACAGAAGCCAGAATAATCTATTTAAACTTAAGCCAGACCACAAAACTCTTCTGCTCAAAATGCTCCAATATCTCCCAAGACTGAGGCGACCTTGTCACAGAAAAGAGGCCCACTGCCCCAGGGAATACAAGGCATTTTCCACCACACAGCAGAGATCTAAGAAGCCAGAGCACTGCAGGAGAAAACAGAACACTTATCATTTAGCATCACCTACGGGAAAATAAAAGGAAAATATCTGCTTATCAATCTGCTAAACAGGCATCATTTTAATAAGAAAGAAAGAAAGAAAGAAAGAAAGAAAGAAAGAAAGAAAGAAAGAAGAGTTCACTCCGATAAATGCCTAGGTAGAGATATAGTCCATAGAACACCATAAACAACAAAAGAAACAAGGCATCTCAGAAAGAAAATAAAAAATCTCCAGAAAAAAAATAAAGATATGGAAATACGCGATTTAAATGACAGAAAATTCAAGATTGCAGTTCTAAAAAACTCATTGAGATACAATAAATCTCAAATAGGCAGGTTGATGAATTCAGAAAAACAACAACAACAACAACAGGAATATTAACCCAAAAGACTGAGGTTTTTAAAAAGAACCAAGGAAAAATTATGGAGCTGAATAACTCAATAAAAGAAATAAAGAATAAAATAGCAAGCTTAGGAAATATAGCTGAGCAGATGGAGGAAAGAATTAGTGATATCAAAGACAAAAATCTGGAAATGATGCAGATGGAAGAAGAGAGAGACTTGAGAGTAAAAAAGAAATGAAAGAACCCTACAAGAACTATCTGACTCCACCAGAGAGAGCAATATATGTATAAAGAGTACAGCAGAAGAAGTAGAGAAAGAGAAGGGAATAGTGAGCCTATTAAAATAAGCAGTCAATGAGAACTCCTCAAACCTATGGAAAGAACTGAATCCTTGAATCCAAGAAGTAAACAAAACACCTAATTATCTCAATTCAAAAAGACCTTCTCCATGGCACGTTATATTAAAACTGTCAAAAATTAATGACAAAGATAGAATTCTCAAGGCAGTCATGGAAAAAGAGACAGTAATATATATACTCCCATAGATTATAATTGAACTTTTCAGCAAAACTTTATAAGCTAAGAGGAAGTGTAACCAAATATTCAAACTATTGAAAGAGAGGAATTACAAGCCAGGAATAATACATCCAGCATAATTCTCTTTTACTTATGAAGGAGAAATAAAGTCATTTTCAGACATACAGAAGCTGAGGAAATTTTCCACCACAAGGCCTCCAATATAGGAAATACTAAAGGGGGTCATTATACCTGAAACATAAGAAAAAAATACAGAACCATGAGTAAGATGACTAACAGACAGACATAAACAGAAAAGTGCAACCCTAATTCAGAATAGGGTATTATAAACTGAAGTATTACATAATGGTTAAGGGTTCTAAAAAAACACTTTAAAAAGAGAAGCAAAAGACAACAGCTACTGAAACCAAGAAATGAGTTCATAGCATCAATAGGAATAATCTGAGACTACAAAAACAGAAAGGGCGAGGGAGTAAAGATCTGAATCTGCAAAGGGGAATGGAGATAAGACACAAGCAGAAGAAAGGGGACTACTGTATATATGAATCTTAATTTTACATAAACTTATTCATAACCACACCAAAAGAAAAATTCCAGAACTAAGACACATCACATAAAAATAGAAGGAACATAAAAATCATAGAATACCATCAAACTAACATAACAGACAGAAACACAAGGACAAAAACAAAAACAAAAAGAAAAACAATGGAGACACAGAGCTACCAGAAAACAAAAGATAAAAGAGCTATAGGAAAGTTTCACACATCAATAATCACCCTAATTGTAAATGGACTGAATGCACCAATAAAAAAGGCACAGAGTAGGAGAAAAGATCAGAAAAGCAAAATGCAAAATCATTTGCTGTCTTCAAGAGACACATCTCAGCTGCAAGGACAAATATAGACTCGAGTTCAAAGGGTGGAAAACCATATTCCTAGCAAAAGGCATGGAAGAAAAGTAAGTGCAGCTGTACTTATACCTGATGAAACAGACTTCAAGAAAAAAATGTATCAAGAAACAAAAATGAACACTTCATAATGATAAAGGAGATATACATCAAGAAGACATAACACATATCAATACATATGCTCCCAATCAAGGAGCACTGAAATATAGAAGCAACTCCTAACAGAACTAAAGGGAGAAACTGAAAAAATGCAACTATAGTAGGGGACCTAAATACTTTATGAACAGCTAGATCATACAAACAGAAAGTCAATAGGGAAATATTGACCTTAAATGACACATTAGGCCAAGTGGTCATAATCAATGTTGACAGAGCCTTTAATCCCAAAACATCAGATTAGCCATTCTACTCTAGTGCATATGGAACATTCTCAAAGATAGGTATGCTGGGACACAACCTCAACAAATTTAAGAAGATTGAAATTGTACCAAGCATATTATCCAGGCATAATGCTCTGCAACTGGTGATGAACTACGAAAAGAAAGCAGGTAAAACCACAACTATGTGGAGAGTAAACAACATGTTACTATAGAATTACTGAGTCAAATAAGAAATAGAAGGAGAGGTCAAGACATCCATACATAAAATTGAGAATGAAAATACAACATATCAACATTTGTGGGATACAGCAAAAGCGGTATGAAATGAAAGTTCATGTCATTACAGCCCTATCTAAAGAAACTAGAAAAATACCACATGAACAACCTAACATCACATCTGAAAAAAATAGTAATAAACAACTTAACATAACATCTTTAAAAAATAGTAAAGGAAGAACAAATGAAGCTCAAAGTCAGCAAAAAGAAGGAAGTAATAAAAATTAGAGCAGAATTAAATTAAATTGAGGACAACAAAAAAAAGGCAATAGAAAAAATTAAGGTGACAAAGAACTGGTTCCTTGAATAGACTGATAAAATTAGCAAACCCCTGACTAGTCTCACTCAGGAAAAAGGAGAAAAGACATAAACAAACAAAGTCAGAAATGAAAGTGGAGAAGTTACAACAGATACCACTGAAATGCAAGGATCATACAAGAATACTACGAAAGACTATCTGCCACCAAATTCAATAACCTAGAAGAAATGGACAAGTTCTCATAAATATATAATATTCCTAGACTGAATCACAGAGAACTAGAAAGTTTAAATAGATTAATCAACAATAATGAACTTGAAGCAATCTCAACAATCTCTCCTAAAGTAAAAGTCCAGGATGAGAGGGCTTCACTTGTGAATTCTACCAAATATTCAAAGATCATTTAACACCCATTCTTCTCAAGCTCTTCCAACAAATTGAAAACGAAGCAGTACTGGTTCATTTTATGGGGCCAACATTACCCGGATACCAAAATATAGTAAAGATAACACAAAGAAAGAAAACTACATACCAATATCTCTGATGAATACAGATGCAGAAATCCTAAACAAACTACTAGTGAATCAAAGATGACAATACAATAAAAAGATAATACATCATGATCAAGTGGGCTTCATTCCAGGGGTGAAAGGATGGTTTAACATATGCAAATAGATCAGTGTGATACAGCACATAAACTGAATAAAGGATAAAAATCACATGATCGTATCAATAAATACAGGAAAAGCATTTGACAAGATAAAGCATCCATTTATCATTCAAACACTTAATAAAATGGACATCGAAGGAAAGTGCCTCAACATGATGAAGGCCATATATGGTAAATCCTCAGCTAATATCATACCTAATAATGAAAAACTGAAAGCTTTTCCTCTAAGATCAGGAACAAAACACGGATGCCCTCTCTCATCACTCCTATTCAACATAGTATTAGAAGTCCTAGCCAGAGCAATCAGGCAAGAAAAGATATCAAGACATCCAAATTGGGAGAGATGAAGTCAGATTGTCCCTCTCTGCAGATAGCATGATTCTCTACATGAAAAAACCCTCATGACTCCATTAAAAAACTATTAGAAACAGTAAACGCACACAGTAAAGTTGCAGGATACATCAATGTTCAAAAATACATAATGAAATTTCAGGGGGGAAAAAAAGGAAAAATAGAATTTATTTTGCAGCTGCAACAAAAAGAATTAAAGAGCTAGGAACAAACCTAATGAAGTATGTGAAGGACCTATACATTGAAAACTATCAGACATTATTGAAAAAAACTGAAAAAGACACAAAGAAATGAAAAGATGTTCTGTGTTCATAGATTGGAAAAATCAGCATTGTTAAAATGGCCATATTACTCAAAGCAATATGGAGATTTAAAGCAATCCCCCATCAAAATCCCAATTGCATTTTTAAAAGAAGTAGAACAAAAAATCATCAGAATTGTATGGAAACATGAAAGACCCTGAACAGCCGAAGCAACCTGGAGAAAAAAGAACAGGGCCAGAGGTATTACTCTGCCTGACTTCAAATTATAATGCAAAGTGACAATAATCAAAAGAGTATAGTTTTTTTAGAAACCAATGGAACAGAATTGAGAGTGCAGAAAAAAAAAACACATGAGCAAATAATTTTCGACAAAGGAGCCAAAAACATATAAGAGAAAGAATGCAACTGACTGTTATCTGTCATCATATACCAAAATTAACTCAAAATAGATAAAAAACCTAAATAGAAAACCGTTGAAACAATAAATTGCATAAAAGAAAACATTAGTACTAACCTCACGGACCTTGGATTGAGAGAGAGTTTTGTGAATTTGACCTTGAAGGAAAGGGAAGTACAAGCCAAAATAAATGAATGAGACTATATCAAACTAAAAAACTTCTGCACAGCAACAGATACCACCAACAAGACAAAGAGGCAACCATCTGAACAGGAGAAGATATTTCCAAACAAGGCCTCTAACAAGGAGCTAATATCCAAAATACACAAAGAACTCAACTCAACAATAAAAAACGATCTAATTAAAAATTGATCAGAAGACCTGAACAGACACTTCTCCCAAGAAGACATACAAATGGCCAACAGACATATGAAAAGATGCTCAACTTCACTAGCTATTAGGGGGCTGCAAATCAAAACCACAGGAAGACACCACCTTGCACCTGTTAGAATGGCTATCTATCACCAACAGGATAAGTAATAACAAGTGTTGGAGAGATTATGGGGAATAGGGAACACTTGTGCACTGTTGGTGGAAATGTAAATCGGTGCAGCCACTATGGATGGAAACAGTATGGAGGTTCGTCAGATAATTAAGAATAGAATTATCATTTGGCCCAACCATTCCTCTTCTGTGTATTTACCCCCTCTTCTGTGCATTTTTTGTCTGTAAAGATATATTTGTCTGTAAATATATATGCACCCTTATGTTCATAGAAGCATTATTCACGGTGGCCAAGACATGAAAATGACCAAGGTATCCTTTGGTAGATGGTTGGATAAAGAAGATGAGGTACATATATACAATGGAATATTACTCAACCGTAAGACAAGATGAAATACTGTCATTTGCAACAACACGGATGGATCTTGAGATTATAATGTGAGCAAAGTAAGTCGGACAGGAAAAGTTGAGAACCATATGATTTAACTTTAGTGTGGGATATAAAACCGAAAGCAACGAAAGAAAAGACAGAGACTCATGGACATGGACAACAGTTCAGTGATTAGCAGAAGAAAGGCAGGGATGAGGATAGGTAGATAAGGGTAATGGGACTCAAATATGTGGCGACTGAAGGAAATTTAACTTCGAATGCTGAACACACAATGCAGTAGTATACAGAGGATGTATAATAGAATTGTACACTATAAATCTTTATCATTTTATTAACCAATGTCACCCTAATAATTTTAATTAAAAAATAGTCAAGTTAGAGCTTCACTTTACACTACATCCTAAAATAAATTTCCAATATATTAAATGGGAAAAATAAAATCATAAAATTTTAGTGATTAAAAAAGGTGAAAGAAATATAAGTGAAAATTTAAATGATCTTAAGACAGATTTTCTAAGCATAATATTATAAAAGAAATAGAAATGAAAGAAAGATAACTATCTACATAAAGTCTTTTAAAAGACCAAAAGACATTTTATAGAAAAATTACACATGAAATAAAACCAAGAGTTAATAGTCTTACTATACACAGAACTATTCAAAATGATAAAAATGTTTATACTTACATAAACATGAGACATGTTTTAAAAAATATTCAATCTTCGTAGTGGCCAAAAAAATTACACTGTAAAATTTATGTAACTGGAGTAATAAAAGAAAAAAAGGAGAAAAAAGAATGAGGTTGAGATGGTAGCTGTATAAACAATGTGAGCATTTAAAATTATATTCTTTAACATTGTTTTAAAAAAATTTCAGACTTAATGAAATAATGCAGTAAAACAAATTCCCATGGTTGTACTTTTACCCTGCATTCTCAGAACTTTAATATTTACTGTGAAATAATAGTATATGTTATATATATATATATATATATATATATATATATATATATATATATATATAGTTTTGACAACCTGGTTCCTAGCACAATTACTAAAGCCCTTGTATTTTCCTACATAATGAGAGTACTAGAAGCAGGTCTTGTTCTAATATTTGGACTTTGACACTGATTTCTGACACAGAATTCCTAAAATCCCTTGGGATTTTCCGGGATATAGGTTCATACTTTGTTCATATGAGACAATGCTTCTGGACACCTGGGTGAGGGCTGGTCATGAAAACCAAGCCATTATTAAAAACTTGGAACTTTCAGCCCCATTTTCTATCCTCCAGGAAGGGGAGAGGGGCTGAACATTGAGTTAATGATGGATGATGTTCATGTGATGAAGCCTCCATAAAAATCCCAATGGTACAGGGTTCAGGGATCTTCCATGTTGGTAAACTTGGAAGTTCTGGGAGATTGGTGCATCCAGACAGAGCACGGAAGTTCCATGCCCCATTCCACATGCTTTGCCCTAAGAATCTCTTCTATCTGGATATTCATCTGTATCATTTTCCACATCTGTTTATAATAAACTGGTAAACAATAACTGAACTGTTTTTCTGTGTTCTGTGAGCCACTCTAGCAAATTAATCAAGCCCTGGACCGTGGCGGGGCAGGTGGTGGGGAGGTTGTGGGAATCTCAGATTTATAGCCTAGTGGCATCTGAAGTGAGGGGAGGTAAGTGAAGCCTTGTGGAACTGAGCCATTAACCTATGGTCTGATACAATCTCCTAGTAGATATGTCAGAATTGAGTCAAATTGTAAAACAACTGGTTGGTGTCACAGAATTGCTTGGTGTGGGAAAAATCCCCACACATTTGTTGTCAGATGTGTTCTGAGTGTGATAATAGTGTGTGTAAAGGAGAAAGTCAAGAATATTGTAGTTTATATAATGCATTTGACATCTTTGCTTTTGCGTTCTCTCCCATATATCTGGAAGTATGTGCAATTTACTATCTCTTTACTCCTAAAGATTTTAGTGCTTATTTTCTTAAAATGAGAACCTTTATTTACATAATCACAATTATTCAAATCAGAAAATTACCAATAACATAGTACATACTACTATCTAATATGATTATCTCATCAAATTTACCAGTTTCCAACTAGTGTTCATAGATTAAATTTAAGTAAATTTATTCTTATTCCAGGATCCAGCCTATAAATCGAAATTAATTTTAGACTACAATAAAAAATTTTAGAGAATGGAGAAAAAATGGCATAGATAATAGAGGCTTTGTTCATCTCTCTTATGACCAAATCAAAGTCATGACAGAAACATGGAGCAAAGAGCAAGGAAAGTTGCCTGGGATCTAGAAAAACAGAAGTACTACAACTAGGGAGAGAACTAATTAATCCTCTTGTAATGGTAGAAGGTGGAAGGGGGCAAAGATGCAAAGCTGCACAGTCCAAAGCGTCTGTGTGGAACAGAGGCTGTAGCAGTGGAAGAAGGCAGCTGCAGATGCCTCTTAAAGGGACCGTACCCATTAACGGACTTTTGTGGTGACAGACCTGCTCACTCTGAGCACCAGTGCTCAATCAGCTGTGTGGGGCACCAGAGACTTACAGCAGATATAGAAAGGCAGCCAAAATGAGAAGACAATGAAGCAAAAATCATATGAGAGAACAGAACAGAGATCCAAGAATAATGAGTCAAGCAATCTAACAGACGCAGAGTTCAAAACACTGGTTATAAAGATGCTCAATGAATTTAGGAGAAGTGTAGATGAATTCAGTGAGAACTTTAACAAAAAGATAAAAAAACCTAAAAATGAAAATTGAATTTATAAAAGAGAGCCAGTCAGAAATGAAGAACACATTATCTGAGATGAAGAACACATTATCTTAGACGGAATAAACAGAGTGGATAAAGAATAGGATCGAACCATCAATATAGAGAAAGGGAAAGCCAAGGACACTCAATCAGAACGGCAAGAAAAAAGAAGCCAAGACTATTACAATAATTTAAGGAGCCTATGGGACTCTATTAAAGGGGAAAATATCTATGTCATAGCAGTACCTGAAGGAAAACTAGACATTGAAAAGCTATTTTAAGAAATAATAATGGAAAACTTCCCTAACTTGGTGAAGGAAATAGACATACAACCCAAGGAAGTTCAGAGAGTCCCCCAAAACCAGGAACCCAAAGAGGCTGACACCAAGACACACCATAATTTAAATGCCAAAGGTTAAATACACAGAGAGAATCTTAAAAGCAGCAAGAGAATAGCAGTTAGTTACGTACAAAGGAGCACTCATAAGACTGGCAGCTTAATTTCTCAAAAGAAACCATGCAGGACAGAAAGTCTTGGCACAAAATATTTGACATGATGAAAACCCATGATCTACTACTGTGAATACTTTTCCAGCAAAGCTCTCATTTGGAGTCAAAGGACAGATAAAGAGCTTTACGGACAAAAATAAGCTAAAGGAATTTATCAGCACCAAACCACTATTACAGAAAATGTTAGAGGGGCTTCTTTAAGAAGAAAAAACATGTATCAAAAACATAAATAAAGAATGGTAATAGTTACATTTCTATCAACAAGTACCTCAAATGAAAAAAGAATTAACTGCTCCAACCAAAAGATAGAGTGACTGGATAAGAAAATGAGACCTCTACATATGCTACCTACAAGAGACTCACTTCAGATGAAAAGACACACACAGACTAAAAGGAAGGGGATGGAAAAACATACTGCCTAGAGGATATTGTGCTAAATGAAATGGGTTGGATAGAGAAAGACAAATATTGCGTGATTTCACATACATGAAAAATATAAAGAACAAATCAACAAATCTAAAGAACAAATGAAAACAAACTCATAGATAATAAACTCAGAATATTTTGAGGACTGCTAGATGGAAAGAGGGTTAGGAGGATGGCAAAAAAAAAGCAATGGGATTAAGAAGTACAAATGGATAGTTGTAGAATAGACATAAAGATGTAGAGTGTAGCATGGAGAAGATGTTTAATATGCAATAAAGATGTAAGGGGGAAAGTCGGTACTAGATTTAGCAGGGTGAGTACTTTGTGATCGATGTGATCTCTGATCACTATGCTTCACAACGGAAATTGGTATATTATATTGTTGTATGCCAACTATAATAAATAAACCCATTGAATTATACAGTGTAAATATAAGCAACTGATTGTCTATATACATATAAAGCTGGAAAAAATTAATGATTAAAAATTAAAAATGATAATAACAAAAAAAGAATTAAAAATACATTCATTTGAGCAAAAAGTGCTGTACCCCAGAAGACAGAGATTCGAGTAGCAACCTAAGCTGTGCTCCACTGAGACAAAGAGGAGGCTGCCATTTTAGTGAAAGTTCCCACTCAGTTTATGAATTAGGCTCATTTTATGTGAGTGAAGTATCCAAATTGTGCAATTCTGAATCGATGGGGCAGTTTTGAGTCCATTAGTAGAAAGATGAAATCAGAGTTTCCTTGTCGTGATTGTCTCAGACAGTATAAACAAGTGGGGCATAATGCCGAACCCAAGAGTTCAATCTGAGGTTCTTCCAGGTACTCAGAGTACATGAGAAGCCCCTGTCAGCAAATGGCAGCTAGCTTCTTCTTATTTATTAAACTTGCACCCTCAGTTCATCATGCGGGAGTTCATCTCATTAAATAACATCCTTCTCTAGGTTCACATCAAATGAATCTTTCTTCTGAAGGTCCACAAGTCCAGGGTCACACATTGTGTCTTGTCATGTCTCTTTAGTTTTCTGTAATAACAAAGAGTTCCTGAGTCTCTTGTATTACTTTGAAATTTTTTAAGTGAATTAGTTGCTTATTTTGCAGACTATAGTTCAAATATTTTCTTATAAAAATAAAATGTGCCCTTTTACAAGATAGTTTGAGGAAATTTAGTAGCTGTATAAAAGTATGCCACCACCACCACCATCAAAATATAGGCTATTTTCACTGTCCCCAAAAGTTATCTCTTCCTCTTTGTAGGTGATTCCTTTCCATGATCCCGAACCTCCAGCAACCATTGGTATGCTCTCTGTCACTATGGATTTGCCTTTTCTAGAATTTCATATAAATAGAATCACAAAGAATTTAATCTATTCTGTTCGACTTTTTAAAATTAGCATAATGTTTTAAAATCCATCTGTATTGTTGTTTCCATTTCTGGATAGTATTTCATAATGTTCATTCATTCACTTGTTGGTGAGCATTTAAGTTGTTTTTAGCTTTTTGCTGTTATGAAGAATCCTTTTATAAACATTCACTTAAAAGTATTTGTGGGGATTTTGAGAGATTAGCTAAATCATTCTATGATAGTGCTGCCTAGATGTTGGTTTAGTACATCTAACAGGTCCACAGGAGCCTTGAATCGACACTAGTTCTTCCCTCCAGGACATGCCCTTCATGACAATTCCCAGAGCCACAACTAAATGTAAGGTCCTGATGTGATTCCCCCAACGGTCTTCGTGATGAATGGTCACCCCTACCTCTCGTGGCCTTCCCCTTATGTGTCCTTTGGAGACAGAAGTTGATTATATGAGGACAAAATTTGGTAATTGACATTGAGAAAGCCAAAAATTAATATCCGAAACACAAGCATTGTTGTTCTTTTTTTGTGACTTTGTTAAATTAATATTTAAGTAGAGCCCCAGGTTGTAGGATGGGGAGCCAAGGTTCAACAAAAGACCACAAGGAAATTCAAATGAAGAAGTTTATTACTCACACGTTCTAAAGGAGGTGAACTGCATGCCTCCAAGGGCCATGCAGAGAGGTCAAGTCAGGGTACGTGCAGAGAGAGCAGCAAGACCTGGGGCACAGGCCTCATAGGGTCCAAATGTAGAATATTTGGGGATCCCTGGCTATGGCCAGATTTTTCCATTCAAATTTTAAAAATTTGGTTTTAGTAAACTTCAAGGGAATTATATTATCTAATGGCTACACAAGAAAAAGACCCTGGGAAGTGCAGGAGACTGTTTATCACAGGGGAGTTAGGAAGTTGTATCAGGAACTTGCATTTGCTTGTGACTCTGTGGGCTGTTATCTAGGGCATATGCTGGAGGAAGGGACTGATCTGATCTTTATTATTTCCTATTTCCTTCTGCTAGCTTCGAGTTCAGGTGTGTATCTTCGTCTATTTTTCTTATTTCTTTATGTTGTAGTTAGGTTGTTCCTTTAAGATCTTGTTTTTATGTAAGAATTTATGGCTATAAATTTGCCCTTACCACTGATTTTGATGAATCCCATAAGTCTCAGTATGCCATATTTTTTTTATTTGTCTTTAAGTATTTTCTAATTTCTTTTTACATTTTTATCCATCAGTATTACCAAACTCAAGGGGTTCATTTTGCCTGCACATATCAAAGCCAATGGAGATATGGACAGAAGTTTGCAGCAAAGAAAGTAGAGGTTTATTTAAGGAAATGGCACCAAGCCCAAAGACACAGGTGAGTTAATGTTCTTAAGACCTGGCTTCTTGATGGCCTCTAGGGGATAGATGATATAGGGGAAAACTCATTAGTCATGGTACCTAAGGAATTTGGGGTCGTGGGCTCTCCTGATTGGTCAGGGCTAGGATAAGAGACAGTTGATCATTGCATCAGGTCCTGATGTCAGTCATGGCATCCTTCTGTCTGGTGGTTTAATGGGGTGCTTAGTGTAAATTTATGGTCTTCTTGAATCTTTTAAGAGTTAGTGATTTTCGCTGGCTGTGAACTCTTCCTTTGCAATTGCTCCTGTATATACATATGCTTTTGAATGTCCTAGTCTTTAATAACTGGCTCTCAAAAAGGGAATTGAGAAAAACGAGGAGTGGAAAGTAAAGTATTAGTCCTTCAAAGCTCCAAAAAGACACTTCATCTGGAGGGGAGAGGCTTGTAACAATGAAAGGATGTGCAACGACAATGTCTTCTCTTCTCTTTGTCTGTACCTCTGAGATCAGAAGCAGCAATCAGTGATAAGGGCATATCCCTCTTATTTGGAGGTCAGGGTCTTTTTGCCTACCTTGGCTCCTGCAATATTCATGGAAGACTCTCCAGGAACATGTGTATTGCTGCCTGCCACAGGGATGGGGGTGAAAAATGAAGAGGTGACGCTGCACTAGGAGCTAAAATTGACCCAAATTACCTGCAATTTCCCTTTCAAGCCTTCTTAAAGTTGTAGTTTTTCAATAGTCTTCAGTTACATCAGACAGATTCTGACAGTGCCATTGGTGTCCTGAGCTAGGAGACAGATGACTGGTATTTCTTACTCTACCATCTTCCCAGAATCCTCCAACTGTGCTTTCCCTTTTTAAAAAATGTTTTTTAAAAAATAACATGATAATGGGGATTTTAATGTGTGTTGCTCATTCCTATAAATTTCTGCCTGGAAGATTCTGTACTTGGGTACATAAAAGACATTCAGTGGATATGTATTGAATTAATGAATAGATGAGTGAGCCAGGTATTTTCTCAAACATCACTGAAATTCCTTGGATCTTCATCATAAAATTCATTCACTATTTCCAGCTGAAGTAGGCAATTCCTCTCCTCAATAGAAGGCTTCCATTATGTAGAGCTAGAAGATACTGTTATCAGTCTGATCTCTATTTAGTCTAGATTAACTGAAGTTACCTAGTGCGTGATTCCTACATGTCTATTGAAAATAATGCTATGTTATCCAAAGGAAAATGGTGAATATATCTAGGCTCATTTTATTCCGTGAATCAAATGAGCCTAGATATAAAACTAATATTCATTTCTGAGATTACATCTAAATATTGCTCTGATTTCAAGATTTTTTCATTTTTAATTGCTTAATTGTTAACCTATATTATAAAATATGACATAGAGAAGGTAAAAACATCTATGTAATTTTAATTAAAATCAATTCACAGCCAAGGTTTTCTATTTATTTCTGGCTACAAATTTATATTGCTCCTCAATGTCATGTTTTTAGTATAAAAACAGTTTTTTTCCTTACCAGAACAAGTATGAGCACTCTCATAAAAGAAAAAGTCGTAATTGTTATAGAGTCAAATGCTTTCTTCAAATATAATGCCTTAGATATTCAGATCCTTAACCATCTTACCTTGCTAGCACTGGGCGTTAAGGCATTTAATGATTCTTAATAGCTAAAATGCAAAAACAAAAACAAAGTTAAATGCCGACAACAACGTTTCTCAAACACTTTTAAAGATCCTAGTTTACAGTCATCTTGGAGAAAACAATGGGAAAACCTTAGCAGTTGATAAAGGCTTTGAAATAATATCACCATAAACAATGAGGATGTTCGGCAGCTATTTTGCAAACTATTTTAATTTGTCTTCTTAATCTCTGCAAATTACAGTTATTAATTTAAATATTCCATTTTTATAATATCTAAATGAATTCAAAAAACTTAGATAGGCAAAATTATAATCTCTTAGGATTTAGGAATGATCACAGGAATTATTTCATAGGTCTGAGTAACAATGTATTTTTATGTATGTATTCATCTCTATTTAGGTGGCTTTCCTGTGCACATGTGAATGTATGTGCATAATAAGTGTATGCATACATTTTATGAGTTAATTTTGATTTTGCTTTGAATCTCATGTGAAAGTTCATAAGTAGTCAAAGTAAAACCAAAGTAATGATTAGTAATAATTTATTGCAAACTGAAAGCACTCCGAACCAAAACTTGGAATGATGCTCAAAGAAGCACACAGAGTGGGCAACTTTTATACCTTTTAAAGAAAGAAACAATTATTTTTGAAGAACTGACAAAGAGGTTTGGGCTTGCAGTAGCAAAATAATGATTTAGTAACAAAATTTGTTTCTATTGCCTTCTTGCCCCTGAATTCTCTACTTCTGTAAATAAGAATACCTCTCTTTCTCTTGTTACAGGGAGGGTACTATTCACGTGGATAATTTATTTCCTAATCTGGGGATGTGCAAAGGAGGGTCTAGTGCACTTTTTGTATCAGCTGTTTCTTAATTATCTTTATTGCAAATTAATCATTATGCCAAAGTGGTGTATTTTGGGGTGGCCTGCCCTGTGTCCCAGTGTTAGTCTTACAAAATAAACTAAATTAACTGTTGCTTGTATGACTAAACTGGTTTTATCACCTCAGGAAATTTTCAAGGCTGGTCTCTGACCTTGATTTTAACACTCAATATACTTTTTATCTAAACCTTAGAAAGGTCTATTGTTTCTTGTGTCTTTCTGAGAACTAAACAAAAATAATTTCTTGTTCTTATGTTAAACAATACTATGAACATGTATACTTTTCTGTCACAATATTAAACATTTCTTGGGCCAAACACACTTGTTTCCATCTTTGTTCTACACAATAATGAGATGAAGAGTATTTTCCTACTTTTGCTGAACGATATTGAGAACAAGCCAAAATAACAACTATTTGTTGTAAGAAATAACTGCTCCTGGAAAAAAAGACTGAACGCTCTAAATTTTTTTAGTCATTAAGACCAAAAGTTTGCTTATTAAGCTATGTCTTAACACTTTTGCCTAGCAATCTCCAGAAATCCAAAGCTATTATGTCATCAACTCTAATTAGTCTCAGCTGGTTCTGCTCCTTGCAAGACCCTTCTTAAAAGCACACAGCTCAGTCTCTAAAACCTTGTACATACTCTGCCTGTATTTCATACTAAGCCTTTGTGAAGACTATGTTCTCTCTTATTGTGGTAAGTCTAGTTAAACTTAGCTTTGTCTAGTTAACATAATCTAGTAGTCTTTTGGAGAGTTAACAAATGTCTCTTCTAAGGAGGTCAAAGAATCTACAAGAAATAACAAACTTTGAAGCCAGTAGAACTGCTTTTAAATTCAGGCTTAGACTATGTCTTATGTTAATCCTTTCTCAGAAATTATTACCAAATATGAAGTGTGACTAGTTATATTTACCTAGAAATTACTTGACAATACCACATGCAATATTTTATGTACTATTGAGCCTACCATAGAAGATGGGAGATATTGTATTTATAGTATTTCTATCACTTTAAGATGTTTAAGAATTTAATTTTTTCACACAAAAAATAGAAATAACACAATAATTGAAACGTTGTTTGCTCTGCGTGATATATTATTTTGGAATCATGCATATACTGCAGTTGTTGGGAAGGGAGACATTTAAAACATGTATTGAGGCTTTCTATAAGTAAGAAAAAGGATAAATAAAAATTAAACTTAGCTCTTTAGAAACTCTGCACTAGGTGTTTGTATAATAAAAAATATTTTTAAGGCCATAATACCTTGAGACTCTTTATTGCTTGATAGAGACCTATAGGCAAAGATAAAGTCATTGTCTACCCTTTATGCTTCTCTCAGAATCATTTACATTCTTAGGTGTTTCATATCCTGCATATATGATCTAATTTTTCCAGTAGAAAAGTTTAGGCTAGTTTTAAAATAAAATGTCTGAAGGTCAGCAAGATGGTCTCTGGCTTCAAGAGAAAGGCCACCTAGCAACTATTCACAAACAAGATGCCTTTGTGAAAATCCCAGAACACAGGAGTCAAGCCGAAGCACCCCTTTGGACTACAAAAACTGCGAAAAATTACATTAGGATGATAAGTAGAGCAGATTCACTTTGGCTGCATGTCCCCTTCCCCAGGCCAGCAGAATGTCGTACCAACAGGGCCCCTGGGCCTGCAGTCACTCCAATGGGAAAAGGGGAACCTAAAGTGGATATCCAGATTCTCAGCATTCCAGATGCTTTCAGGGAGTCCCACTGCCATTTGGTCTCATGGAGATCACTGGAGGGAAGAGCTAAACATGGCGAAGAAGGGTGGGCTTCATAGCAATCAATGTGCGAATCTTGGCAGACCACATCCCTACAGGTAGTTCTCCTAGAAGAAAACATAAAGAAAAGCCTTCTTGACATTGGTCTTGCCGATGCCTTTTCGAATTTGACACCTAAAGCACAAGCAACAAAACCGAAAAAAGCATGGTGACTACATCAAACTAAAAACTTCTGCAAAACAGAAGAAAACGGAACCTATGGAAATGGAGAAAATATTTACCAACTACATATCTAACAAAGAATGTATTAAAATTTAAATTATTTATATTTAAATTATATTAAAATATATTATATATATATTTCAACATATTTTAAATATATAATATAATCATAAATTATATATACCATTACCACATCATCCAGAAACCCTATTTCTGGAGCAAGAATCCTAATTATATTTATGATTATATTATATTTAAATTTTACATGGAACTCAAATAGCTTAATACCAAAAGAAAATAGTAATAACAAGTAATCTGATTTCAAAATGAGCAGAAGACCTGAATACAAATTTTCCAAAGAAGGCATACAATTGGCCGTGAGATACACGAAAAGGTGCTCAACATCACTAATCTCCAGGGAAATGAAAATGAAAACCAGAATGAGATAGCACCTCACACCTGTTAGAATGGCTATAATAAAGAAGGCAAGAGATAAAAAGTATCGGTGAGGATGTGCAGAAGAAGGAATATTTGTATGCTTTTAGTGTGAAAGTAAACTAGTACAGACACTATTGAAAGCAATGTGGAGGTTTCTCCATAAATTAAAAATACCATTACCACATCATCCAGAAACCCTATTTCTGAAGCAAGAATCCTAATTTTTAAAATTGCTATTTTGAAGAAATATGTGCACCTCCATGTTCATTACAAAAATATTTACAATAGCCAAGACATGGAAAAAACCTAAGTATTGTTGATGAATAAATAGAATTGTTCATAAATAAATAAATGAATACACACATATATATACACACACACATACATATAAATACATATATATGTATAATTTATTCATAAAAAGGAAAAATTCTGCTATTTAAGACAACATGGACAAAACTTGAGGATATTAAATTAGAGAAATAAGTTAAACAAAGATAAATACATTCTGGGAAACATAGCAGAGTTGGTGGAGAGACATCCTCAGACTTCTCCACTTGGAATAACAATAAGCTGAACATCTTAAACTCAACAAAAAACAACTAAACTGCACATGAGCATGTCTGAGTGTGGGATCTGCAAATAAGAGTTACCACAGGTCAAAACCTCAGATGTCGGGCAGTGGACTGGAAGAAAGGAAGAAGCTGCCTCTCAGACCCACCAGAACTCCCTGTGGGAGGAGGGGTTGGGGAGAAGGTGCGGTGACTTCCCTGAACAGCCCTGCCTGGAAGTTCTGTGAGTTGTACACAGCTGAAAACAGGGCCCAGTCATCAGGGCAGAAAGCAGAGAAGCAGGACAAGGCTGCAGAGGAACAACACTTGATTTTTACTGGCCCCGGTTGCAAAACTGAGGCTGAGCTGCAGCACCCAACCCCCAACCCAGAAGGCCCCTCTCCCCATACCTACTGAGAATGATCACTGTGGAGGCCATGGAAATCTGAACAAACACTACTTCCAAGACTGTCGCTGACACTGACAAGGACCGAGACTGAGGGTAGTGAGCATGATTAAAAATCTACAAGAAAATAAAAGAGGCATTATTTAGGCCTTATATAAAGCAGAGATCCAAGAGGCTTAGACACCACCTGCTGGAAACCAAAAGAAGAGCGCCTTCATTGCAGCAGGCTAAAGAGAGACCTTTATGTAACAAATCTTTCTGGAAAAAAAGCAGAATACACTTCCATTAATGCCCAGACAGAGAAATAGCCCATTAAACACCAGGAACAACCAATGTGACAAGACATCTCAGAAAGGAAGAGAAAAAAATACAGAAAATGAGCTTACAGAGATAGAAATATGTGATTTCAATGACAGAGAATTCAAGAAGGTACTTCTGAAAAAAATCAGTGAGTTCTGAGACAATTCACATCAACAATTTCAGGAAATAAAAAATGACCAGATGAGCAGAGCTAGGAGATTGAAACCCTCAAAAAGAACAGAATAGATCTTCTGGAGATAAAAAGCACACTGCAAGAATTGAAAAATTAAATAGCTAGCTTAGGAAATAGAGTTGACCAAATAGAGGAAAGGATCAGTCGTATCGAGGACAGAAATATAGAAATAAATCAGAAGGAAGAAGAGAGAAACCAAAGAATGAAAAATAATAAAAGAGAAATACGAAAACAAATTAATATCATCAGGAAAGGAAATATAAGAATAATGGGCATTGTCGAAGGTGAGGAAAAGAGCAGGGACTAGAAAGCATTTTCAGACAAATAGTGGATGAGAATTTCCCATATCTAAGGAATGAGCGGGAGCTTGGCATTCAGGAAGTCAACAGAACACTCAATTATCTCAACCCAAATAGGCCTTCGCCAAGACACATTGTTTTAAAATTATCAAAAATCAATGAAAAAGAGAATTCTCAGGGCAGCCTGAGAAAAGAAGATGGTAACCTATAAAGGAAAACCCATTAGATTATCATCGGACTTCTCAGCATAGATCTTAGAAGCCAGAAAGGAGTGGAATCACATATTCAAACTATTAAGTGAAAGGAACTACCAGCCAAGAATATCTATCTAGCAAAGCTCTCCTTTAGACATAAAGGAGAAATAAAGTCATTTCCAGACATACTAAAATTGAGAGAATTCTCCACCAAGAGGCCTGCACTACAGGAACTACTAAAAGGGGTCAGCTCACCTAAAACAAAATGACAAAAAAAAAAAATACATAATTGGAAGTAAGGTGACTATCAGGCAAGTAGAAGTAGAGGCTTGCAACTCTTACTAAGAACAGGGCATTATAAGCTTAAATGATAAGAAGAGAATTGTTATAGCAAGATAATAATGAATGTTCAGCATACATAAGGACAAATTGAGACAGCAATGACTGAAAAGGGGAAGATTCGAAGATCCAAATTTGCAAAGGGGAATGGATATAAGACATGCGCAGAAGAAAATGAATGACTGTATATATAGCTATTGTCTTCATATTCGTAATGGTAACCACACACCAAAGATTCAGAACTAAAGTATGTAACATAAAATAAGAAGAATCAGGGGAAAACACCACAAAAACCAACCAAAATAAAGAAAACAGAAACACAGGCACGAGGAAGCAATGGGAATACCGAGCTACCAGAAGACAAAAGATAAAAGGGTTATAAGAACACCTCATATTTCAACAATCGCCCTAAATGTAAATGAACTGAACTCACCAATAAAAAGGCCCAGAGTTGCAGAATGAATCACAAAACAAAACCCAACCATATGCTGCCTTCAGGAGACACATCTCAGATCCAAAGACAAATATAGACTCCAAGTGAAAGGGTGGAAAATGATATTCCAAGAAAATGGCATTCAGAGAAAAGCAGAAGTAGTGATACTAATATTGGATGAAATAGACTTCAAAATAAAAAAGGTATAGAAAGATACTGAGGGATGATTCATAATGATCAAGGGAATCATGTACCAAGAAGACATAACACTTACTCATATCTATGCTCTCAATCAGGGAGCCCCAAAATATGTAAATCAATTACTAACAGAACTAAAGGGAGAAACAGACCAAAACACTATTGTAGCAGGTTACCTAAATACTTCATTGTCGGATATGGACAGATCATCCAAATAGAAAATCAATAAGGAAATAACATCCTTTAATGACACATTAGACCAACTGGGCATAATTGACATATACAGAGCCTTCCATTCCAAAACAACTGCTTATACATTCTTCTCTAGTGCACATGAAACAGTCTCAAGAATCGATCACATACTGAAAGACAGAGATAGCCTCAACAAATATAGGAGGTTTGCAATCATACCAACCATATTCTCTGATCATAATGCTTTGAAACTAGAGATCAACTGCAAAAAGGAAGTAGGAAGAACCATAAATACATGAAGATTAAACAACATGCTACTGAAGATGAAAGATAGGGAGAGATGTTAGATGATAGATAGATATATTGATATATATAGATAGATCAGTGATAGATTCCCCTTTTCTTTATTCACTCATCCATGAGAACTTGGGTAGTTTCCATGTTTTGACTGTTATGAATAATGCTGCAGTGAACATGGGCAATGGATATTTCTTTGAGCCAGTGATTTTATTCTTTTTGAATGTATACTCCTGAAGTGGGATTGTTATATTATATGGTAGTTCTTTTAAGTTTTTTGAGAAACCCCCATAGTTTTCTATAATGGCTGTATCAATTTACAATGTCACCAATAGCACGCAGAGTTTCCCTTTCCCCCCACATACTCATCAACACTTGATATCTCTTATCTTCTTGATGATATCCATTCTAAAAAGTGTGAGACTTTAATTTGAATTTTATTAATAATTAGTAGTGTTGAACACCTTTTTAAGTACTTCTTTTTAGTTTGAATATCTTTGGGAAAATGTATATACAGAACTTTGCCTGTTTTTAAATTGGATTATTTGGATTTTTGCTATTGAATTGCATGAGTTCTTTATATGTTTTGGACATTAACTCTTTATCAGATATACAATTTATAATTTTTCTTTCCTGATTGCTGACTAAGACCTCCAGTACTATGTTAAATAAGAATGATGAGATTGGGCACACCTATTCCTGATTTAGGGAAAAAGTTTTGACAACTTGCCATTGACTATAATGTCAGCTGTGGGCTAGTCATATATGGCCTGTATTATGTTCATGAGGTATGTTCCTTTACTTTGAATTATTATAAGAGTTTATTTGATTCAAACAAAGGATATGCCTTTAACAAGATCTCAACAGACTGAGAAAGGTGCTTCTGAGAAATGTTTCTTTCATACTCAATTTCTAGAGAGTTTTTGTTAACCATGAAAGCTTGTTGACTTTTGTGAAATACTTTTTCTGGCTCTATTGAGATGATTATATAAATTTTATTATTTATTTTACTACTGTTCTGTATCATAATTATTGATTTACATATGTCAAAATATCCTTGAATCCTATTTGATTAGAATGTATGTTCCTTTTAATGAGCTATTAATTTTTGTTTCTTGGTATTTTTTGAGAATTTTTTTATCTATATATGTCAGGAATATTGTCCTGTAGTTTTATTCTCATTTGTTTATCATTGCCATGTTTTATCTGGCTTTGATATAAGGGTAATTCTGACCTCTTACAGTGAGTTTGGGAGTGTGCACTCCTCTTCAATTTTCTGAAGGAGATTGAGAATAATTGGCTTTAATGCTGTTCATAATTTTGGTAGAATTCACCATTGAACCCATCTGGTCCTGAGTTTTCTTTATTGGGAGATTTTTGATTCCTGATTCAACTTCTTTATTTGTTATTGATCTCTTCAAATTTTCTGTGTCTTCATGATTCAGTCTGGTAGGTTGCATATTTCTAAGAATATTCATTTCTTCAATTTGTTCAATTTGTTGGCATATGATTGTTCATAGTAGTCTCTTATGATACTTTCTGTTTATGTAGTATCATAGTGTCTTTTTCATTTATAATTTTGAATCCTCTCTCTTTTTTTCTTTGTTAGTTTAGCTTAAGTTTTTTTTCAGATTTGATCACATGATCACACCAGTAAATGAGACAACCAGTCTGATAAAAAAGAAAAAGATAGAGACAAATATGAAGGGCTAAGAAAAGTTGCCCCAACACTGTCTCTTAAGCTGAAATCACAAAAAAAAAGAGTAGGCTTTAGTTAGTATAAAGAGGTGGATGGAACAGAGTAGGTAGAGAAGTTTAAATAGAAACATCAGGAGGGTCAAGTCCTTGTGGTGAGGAGGAGCAGGGAGAAAGGAAGACTTGGGAAAAGGTACTAGAGAAACACAAAAGGTGAACTAGAACTGGGGCACACACCCTCTCTTATAATGCTCTGTGGTTTTACTGGCTAAGAATAGCTGGTGTAGTTACCTCTGAGTTAGAAATGTATAGATAGCAATCTATTGTTGCACTATAGTTTTAAATAACATGTTTTTTTCATTATACTTCTAAATTTGGCAAATTTTTTGTTACTTCAAATCACTTAGATTCGATGTTTCAGTGATATAGTCATGGCACTTCCCTACTTAACCCATAAAATCCATATCCGGAGTCTATTTTTCACAGTAAATTTAATTTTTTTCCCACACAATCAGTCCTGTCCATCTTCTGGATATAACCACAGAGTAGAAATTCAGAACCCCACCCTTCAAGGAGCATCCACTGAACACATATCAGTAGAGGAGTTCCTCCTTACCCACAGGAATATACTCCAAGACCCTCAGTGGATGGATACTGGAAACCACAGATTGTAACAAACCTTAAATATACTACATTTTGTACTGTATGTACATACATTTTACAGCTTCTCTCTAGCATATCCAAATTGCCAGTACAACTACTTTTTCACTTGGGGGCCCTTTCATGTAAAACAAGGGTTACTTGAACACAAGTACTACACAACTGTGACTGCGGGTCTGATAACCAACACAGCTACTAAGTGACTAATGAGTGGGTGGTGTCTATAGCATGAATATGCTGGACAAAGGATTGATTGACATCCCAGGCAGGAGAGAATTGTTCTGTATGAGATTGCATCATGTTACTCAGGATGGCATGTGATTTAAAACTTATGAATTGTTTATTTCTCAAATTTTCCATTTAATATTTTCAGACTGAAGTTAACTGTAACTAAAACCACAGAAGTGAAACTGTGGATAAGGAGGGGACTACTGTAATGACAGTTTAAATATATTTGCTATTCACAAAGTTGAGAGAAAAGAGCCTTGTAAAATATATGTACATCTTCATACTAAGGATACTTATCTGGAATTAATATAATAGTTGTCTGTTTATCCAGCAGTACAACCTCAAATCTCCAATTTTTTAATTGAACAACTCTCGAATTAAAAATTAAGTTAAAATAGGTTGTACCTTGAACAGCACAGGCTGGATTGCATGGGTCTTCTTATATGTAAATTTGTTTTCAATAAATACACATATTCTGAGTTTCACATCCATGTATGTATTCAACCAATTGTGGATAGAAAACAATATTTTCGGTCTGTACCTGGGAATCCACAGATGCAGATGTTGTACTGTGTGATTTTATATAATGTCCTTGAACATCTGCAGATTTGGGAATCTGCAGGGGTTCCTGGAACCAATCCTCTGTGGCTACTGAGGGGTGATTATAGTTATGATTTGGAGGAGTCAAACGTTATACACATTGATTTTCTACTGTATGGGGGTCAGTGCCTCTAACCCTCACATTGTTCAAATTTCAACTGTATTTATATTTAATATTAGGTCTCCAAACCACTTCCCTCCAACTGTTGCCAATTCTGGGGAATCTTGGCACTCCCAGTCCTCGGTTCCTGGAGTCTGGTGACAATGGATTAAAGGCAGATGCCCAGCAACTGTAAGCTAACTAGCTTTATTGAAAGTGAAAGTACTTTCTCAGAAGGGAGAGCAAACTGCCAAGAGTGGTCAACCCAGAAGCCTCCAGCTTCTGCCCTTCTATTCTGCCTGCAAGGCTCTGGTCCTCCCCTTGTCACCAGAGCCCTTCCCCTACAAGCCTTGATTGACAGGTTTCTTATAAAACCTCCTCTTCTCTGAGCATGTGTATACCCATAATGCACTTGGTTTGGCCGTAAGGAGAGTCAAAATCGCAGTGTAAATTTATTGTAATGATCGTGTCATGAAGCGGAGGTGAATTCTAGGTCACATCAGCTGTCCTTCACATGCCTGTATTGAGGGATTTCCCTATCATTGCCTCGCTATTTTGTCAGGTCCCACAGTTAAGTCAAGGCTATTGTTCAAGGCTATTTTTCATTTTGGCTGCTCTGGGGAGGGCCCTAGTATATATAACTCCTACCCCATAATTGCTAGGTAAACATGATATATATCATCACAAAAATCAAATTCCATCCACAATTGTCTCCAGAGTGCTGAACAAATTTAAGCAAACATATGTAATTAGCCAGCATTTGATATTCTTTGATTTTTGTATTTTTACTTTCCATGACTTTAATTTTTCATATATCAATTCATGTTTTAAATTTTAAATATATAACCTCAATTTTAAAAGATCAATAGTAACTTGAACTTACATGCATTGATATTCAACTCAGAAATCAATGGGAGAAAATACATGTTTTATCTGCCTTTATTATCAAACAGAAGTCATGTTGTCATTCCAACACATTAGTGAAGTAGCAATGCCAGAGAGCCAATATCATCTCAAAACATGTGTGTCTATAGTGAAAAAAAAAAAATAATAAAACAAAAACATCTCAAACTTTTGTAGAGGCAGTCATTTTTCTTCAAGTGTTCCTATGTCAGTGTGGAGCCAAAGGACAGCAAGGAGAATTCTTAGTGAAAATTTAGTATATTTTAAAATCATATGCAAATGTGGAAACATATGCAGCAGAAATAGTGAAGTTGTCGAAGTCAAATACAAAGGCATATTTTCATTGTTCACCTTATATTTAAACCAGAAAGTTGATATTAACATCTTCAGGATTGCAGTTTTGATTAATTGGATTAAGCAAGGTTCAGAAGTCGCAGAAAAAAAATGAAGAAATATTGAACAACCTGGTTTAGTGCAATTAAGGCATTAGAAAAGAACCTGTGAATTGATTGGTTCTTTTTGCACTGAATGTGTGTAAATTACCATGGTAGTAGACTTAGAAATGGTATAAAGATCAACAGATACATTATTATTTATTTTGTTTGTTTTTCGTTAACTTCTTGTTATGGAATTATTGCAAGAATGTGAATAGAATATATATATATATATTCACATACATATAAATTCATATATATTTAAATTCATATATATAATACATATACATGTGAATTTCCTTAGATCAGTATATGTCCATGTTCCTTTGGGAATAGACAAATTAAAAGCACTCATCTGATTTGTGGTAAATACCACCAAGGTCCTGTATCTTCTTTATTTGAAATATTCTTTTACTAACAGAGTATGTAAAAAGAAAGCATTCATCTCTTGTCCATTAGAGAAGCTTTTTGGAACTGAGCAAGTACAGTAACAGCATGTCAACAACTGGAAAAAGTTCTACCAGGCTTCTTAATCATCATACAAAAAACAGCTATTTAAATTCTCTGAAAATTATACTAACAGAAAATATATTGAAATGATATTAGATTCTTCTGTTGGACTTAACACCTTTGTTGTTTCATAATAGTAAGGACTCATATTTCCTATCCCACTTAAGCTTTTTCTTGTTCTGTCTCACACACATCCTTCTCCTAGTCTTAGTCTACGCTGTGATAAAATGCCTATACTGCAGAGCTGATATAACCCTTTAAACATTTATGTATCCAACATAGGAGCACCTAAATATATAATACAAATGTTGACTGATGTAAAGGGAGATATTGACAGTAATACAGTCATAGAATGAGACTTTAACACCCCACCGATATCAACAGGCAGGTCTTCCAGACAGAAAATCAACAAAGAAACCACAGCTTTAAATGACACACTAGAACATATAAATTTATTTGATATTTTAGAGTATTTTACCCCCAAAGCAGCTGCATACACATTCTTCTCAAGCGTACATGAAATATTTTCCAAGATAGACCAAGATGGAACATTTTCCAAGAAAACAAGCCTCAATAAATTTAAGAAGATTGAGCTCATATCAAACATCTTCTCTGACCATGATAGTATGAAACTGGAAATCAATTACAAGAACTGAAAAATACTCAAACACATAAAGGCTAAATAACATGCTACTAAACAATGAATGGATTAACAATGAAATCAAGGAAGAAATCAAAAGATACTTTGAAACACTAAAAATAAAAATACAATGACTCAAACCAATGAGACACAGTAAAAGTAGTCCTAAGAGTGAAATTCATAGCAATATAGGCCTACCCTAAAAACAAGAAAAATCTCAAATAAACGATCTAACCTTACACTTAAAGGAACTAGAAAAAAACAGCAAACAAAGTCCAAAGTGAGAAGAAAAAAGAAAACAATAAAGATCAGAGCAGAAACGAAGGAAATAGTCTACAAAAAAATAAAAACACAAAAGATCAATGAAACCAAGAGCTAGTTTTTTGAAAAGATAAACAAAATTGATATACTCATTAATCATACAGATTGACTCATTAAGAAAAAAAGAGAAAGCATCCAAATAAATAATCATGCAGATTGACTCATTAAGAAAAAAAGAGAAACATCCAAATAAATAATACCAGAAAAGAAAGAGAAGTGACAAGTGAATTCACAAAAAAAAAATTCAAAGAACATACTATGAGCAATTATATGCTATCAAATCGGATAATCTGAAAGCAGTGAATAAATTCCTAGAAACAATCCTGCAAGACTGAGTCAAGAAGAAACAGAAAACCTGAACTGACCAATTACTACTCATGACATTGAATCAGTAATCAAAAAACTCCCAATAAACAAAATTTCTGGACCGAATGGCTTCACAGGTAAATTTTACCAAACATTCAAAGAAGAATTAACACCTATTCTTCTCAAACTATTATCAAAAATCCAAGAGGAAATAAAGTTCCCAAGTTCATTTTATGAGGCTATCATTACCATGATTTTAAAACCAGACAGACAACACACATAAGGATATTATAGGCAATATCTCTAATGAACATAGATGCTAAAATCTTCAACAAAATACCAGCCAACCAAATTTAACACTACATTGAAAAGATCATACACCTTGACCAAGTGGGGTTTTTTCCCGGGGCACAGATTGGTTCAACATCCGCAAATCAATTAAAGTGATATACCACATTAACAAATTGAAAGACAAATTTCATATAATCATCACAATTGATGCAGAAAAAGCATTTGACCAAATCTAGCATTGATTTTTGATAAAAACTCTCAGCAAAGTGGGAATAGAGAAAATATACCTCAACTTAAGACCATATATGACAAACCTACAGCTAGCATTGTAATCAATAGGAAAAAGCTAAAAACGATTTCCTTAAAATCAAGAATGAGACAAGGATGTCCACATTTACCACTTTCATTCACCGCATTATTGGAAATTCTAGCCACAGCAATCAGACAAGAAAAAAAGAAATAAAAGTCATCCAAATTGGAAAGAAAGAAGTAAAAAGTCATTATTTGCAGATGATATGATACTATATAGAGAGAATCCTAATGATTCCACCAAAAAATGTAGGAATTGATAAAGTAAAGTAACAGAATTCAAAATTAATATTAAGAAATTTATTATATTATATACACCAATAATGAACAATCAGAGAAATTAAGAAAACAATGCCATTTACAATTGCATCAAAAAATAATATACCTTGGAATAAATTTAACCAAGTAGGTAAAAGACCTGTACCCAGAAAATTTTAAGTCACTGAAGAATAATTAAAGAAGATACGAATAAATAGAAGTATATATCATGCTCCTGGATAGGAAGAATTAGCATCGTTAAAATGTCCATACTACCCAAAGCAATCTATATAGTCAATGCAATCTCTATTAAAATGCTAAGTACATTTTTCTCAGAACTAGAAAAAATAGTCCTAAAATTTATATAGAATCATAAAAGATCCTGAATAGCCAAGATAATCTTGAGGAAGAACAAAGCGGTGTATCACACTACCTGATATCAGACTATACTACAAGCCAAGAGTAATCAAAACATCATGGTACTGACATAAAAACAGACACATAAATCAATGGAACAGAATAGACAGCCCAGAATAAATCCATGCCTATAGTCATTTCATCTACAACAAAGAAGGCAAGGATATGCAATGTGGAAAGAGAGTCTCTTCAATAAATAGTGGTGGGAAAGCCAGACAGATGCATGCAAACAATTAAAACTGTACTACCTTCTTATACCACATAAAAGTGTATTAAAGACATAAGTGTAAGTCCTGATACCATAAATCTAGAAAAAAACACAAGTAGTATACCTTCTGGCTTTGCTCTTAGTAATATTTTTTCTTTTATATATCTTCAAGCAAAGAAAACAAAAGAAAAAATAAACCAAATTACATCAAACTAAAAATGTTTTGCATCACACAGGAAACCATTAACAAAACAAAAAGACAGCCTGCTGAATGGGAGAACATATTTGGCAATAATATTGCCAATAATATTCGAATTTTATAAAGAATTTATACAACTTAACACCAAAAAAAATGATTGATCTAATTAAAAAATGGGCCGAGGACCTGAATAGGCACTTCTCCAAAGAGGACATAGAGATGTACAATAGACATATGAAAACATGCTCAATGTCACTAATCATGAAAGAAATGCAATTAAAACCACAATGAAATATTACCTCACACCTGTTTAAATGATTATCATCAATAGATTAATAAACAACAAGCATTGTCAAAAATGTGGTGTAAAAGGAGCTCTGTTGATTTGATTGAAAATTGGTACAGCCACTGTGGAATATTGTTTGGTGGTTCCTCAAAAAATTAAAATTAAAACTACATTATCACCCAGCAATTCCACTTTTGGTATTTGTCCAAAGAAATCAAAAACGCTTGTTGGAAAAGATATATACACACTTACATTTAGTGAAGTACTATTTACAATAGTCAAAATGTGGACACAACCTAAGTGTCCATCAACAGATGACTGGATAAAGAAAAAGTGGTAGATACATACAATGAAATATTACTCGACTATAAAAAAATGAAATAAAATTTACCATTTGGAACAACATAGATGAAACTAGAGTGTGTTATGCCAAGTTAAATAAGTCAGATAGAGAAAGACAAGTACCATATGATTTCACTTATACATGGAATCTAAAGAACAAAATAAATGAACAAACTAAACAGAAACAGACCCATAGATATAGAAAACAATCCGATGGTTGCCAAATGGGTTGAGAGTTGGAGGCTGGGTGAAAAAGGTGAAGAAATTAAGAAGTATAAATTGGTAGCTACAAAATAGTCATGGGGATGTGAAGTACAGCATAGGGAATACAGTCTATAATATTGTAATAGCCTTGTATAGTTCCAGGTGAGTACTAGACTAAATTACATAAATGTTTAACCACTGCAGAATATGGCTATAACTTTTAATCTTATCTAGTCATTCTAATATCTGTGTTAGTTCTGACTGGTAGATTTTTCTCCTTTTAATAGGACATATTTTTTCTTCTGTTTCTTTGCATATTTGGTAGTTTTTGAGCAGATGCTAGATATGTTGGTTTTTCTTTCTTGAGTGTTGGAGTTTTTAATATACCTACAAGTATATATGAGCTTTGTTCAGATTAGTTTTTTGGACACAGTTTGATCTTTTTTCAAGTGTTTCTTTTAAGATTCGTTAAGCAAAGATTGTGGGCAACATGATAGAGTGAGAGATGTCCTCAGATATCTCCCCTTGAAACAACAATAAGCAGAACATCTACAACTCAAGAAAAAATACCCAAACTGCACACCAGCATATCTGAGAGTGGGATCTGCACATAAGAACTACCACAGGTCAGAACCCTGGTTGTTGGGAAGTGGACTGGGAGAAATAAAGCAGCTGCCTCTTGCAGCTGCCAGAACTCCCTGCAGAGGAGGGGGAGGGGAGAAGGTACAGTGACCTCCCTGAACAGCCCTGCCTGGAAGTGCTGTGAGTTCCATGCAACCAACAACAGAGCAGAAAGCAGAGAAGCGGGAGGGGGCAGCAGAGGAACAGCAGTTGACTTTTACCCGCCCTGGTTGCAAAATCGAGGCTGAAGTGCAGTCCCCAATTCCCAACCCAGAGGGCTCCTACCCCATACCCTCCAACACTGATCACCGCGTAGCCCCAGGGGAATCTGAACAAATGCTACCAAGACTGTCGCTGACACTGACAGGGACTGAAACTGAGGGTAGTGAGCGTGATTAAATATCTACAAGAAAATTAAAAAGGCATTATTTAAGCTTTATATAAAGCAAGGATCCAAGAGACTTAGACGCCACCTGCTGGAAACCAGAAGAAGAGCGCCTTCTTTGCAGCAGGCTAAAGAGAGAACTTTATATAATAAATTTTTCTGGGAAAAAAAGCAGAATACACTTCCATTAATGCCCAGGCAGAGAAATAGTTCATTAAACTCCATGAACAACCAACGTAACAAGGCATCTCAGAAAGAAAAATAAAAAAAAAAAACAGAATATAAGCTTACAGAGATAGAAATATGTGACTTCGATGACAGAGAATTCGGGAAGGTACTTCTGATAAACCTCAGTGAGTTCTGAAATGAGTCACATCAACAATTTCAGGAAATGAAAAAACAACTAGATGAGAAGAGCTTGGAGATTGAAACCCTCACAAAGAACAGAATAGATCTTCTGTAGATAAAAAGCACACTACAAGAGTTGAAAAATGAAATAGCAAGCTTGGGAAATAGAGTCGACCAAATGGAGGAAAGGATAAGTTGTATCGAAGACAGAAATCTAGAAATAAATTAGAAGGAAGAAGAGAGAAACCAAAGAATAAAAAATAATAAAAGAAAAATACAAGAACAAACTGATACCATCAGGACAGAAAACATAAGAATAATGGGCATTATCGAAGGCAAAGAAACGGAGCAGGGACTAGAAAGCATTTTCAGACAAATAGTGGACAAGAATTTCCCACATCTAAAGAATGAGCAGGAGCTTGAAATTAAGAAAGTCAACAGAACACTAATTATCTCAACCCAAATAGACCTTCGCCAAGACACATTGTATTAAAATTATTAAAAATCAATGATGAAGACAGAAATCTCAGGGCAGCCAGGGAGAAAAAAATGGTAACTTATAAAGGAATATCCATTAGATTATCATCGGACTTTTCAGCACAGACTTTAAGAGCCAGAAAGGAATGGGACCAAATATTCAAATTATTAAGTGAAAGAACTGTCAGCCTAGAATAATGTATCGAGCTAACCCACCTTGAAATATGAACAAGAAATTAAGACATTTCCAGACATACAAATTTCGAGGGACTTCTCAACTACAAGGCCTGCACTATAGGAAATATTGAAAAGGTCAGCTCGCCTAAAACAAAATGACTATATATAAAATTAGGAGCAAAGTGATGATCAGGCAAATAGAAGCACGGTGTGCAATCCTTACTAAGAACAGGGCATTATAAGCTTAAATAATAAGAAGAGAACTGCTATAGCAAGATAGTAATGAACGTTCAGCATATATAGGGTCAAATTTAGATAACAATAACTGGAAAGAGCGAAATTCAAAGATCCAAATTCACAAAGGAGAAAGGAGATAAGGCACACACAGAAGAAAATGGATGATTGTATATATACAACTGTCCTTTTCATATTCTTAATGGTAACCACACACCAAAGATTCAGAAATGAACTATATAATATAAAACAAGAAGAACCAGAAGAAAACCCCACCAACCAAAATAAAGAAAACAGAAACACGAGGACAAGGAAGCAATAGGAACACTAAGCTCCCAGAAAACAAAAGATAAAAGGGCTATAAGAACACCTCATATTTCAACAATCACCCTAAATGTAAATGGATGGAACTCACCAATAAAAAGCCACAGAGTTGCAGAATGGATCACAAAACAAAACCCAACCATATTCAACCCTCAGGAGACACATCTCAGCTCCAAAGACAAATATAGACTCAAAGTGAAAGGGTGGAAAATGATATTCCAAGAAAATGGCATTCGGAGAAAAGTAGGAGTAGCGGTACTAATAGCATGATATAGACTTCGAAATAAAAAAGGCATAGAAAGATACTGAGAGACGATTCATAATGATCAAGGCAATCATGTACCAAGAAGACATAACACTTATTCATATCTATGCTCCCCATCATGGAGCCCCAAAATATATAAATCAATTATTAACAGAACTAAAGAGAGAAACAGACCGAAACACTATTGTAGTAGGGCGCCTAAATACCCTATTGTCGGATATGGACATATCATCCAAATAGAAAATCAATAAGGAAATAACATCCTTTAATGACATATCAGACCAACTGGACATAATTGACATATACAGAGCCTTCCATCCCAAAACAACTGCTTATACATTCTTCTCTAGTGCACATGGAACATTCTCAAGGACGGACCACATACTGGGAGACAGAGATAACCTCAACAAATATAAGAGGGTTGAAATGCCAACCATATTCTCTGATCATAATGCATTGAAAGTAAAGATCAACTGCAAAAAGGAAGCAGGAAGAACCACACATACATGGAGATTAAACAACATGCTACTGAGGAATAACTGAGTCAGGGTAGAAATAAAAAGAGAGATGAAGAGAAACATAGAAACAAATGACAATGTCAGTACGACATATCAAAACTTTTGGGACATGGCAAAAGTAGTCATAAGAGGAAAATTCATATCATTACAGGTCTATCTCCAAAAACAAGAACGAGCCCAAATCAACAACCCGGTGCTTTATCTTAAAAAAAAAAAAAACTAGAAAAAGAACAAATGAGGCATAAAGTCAGCAGAAGGAAAGAAATGATCAAAATTAGAGCCGAAATAAATGAAATTGAAAACAAAAAATGAAAATGATAGAAAAAATAAATAGATCAAAGAGCTGGTTCATCGAAAAGGTTAATAAATTGACAAACCCCTGGTTAGATTCGCTAAAGAAAAAAGAGAAAGGACACAAATGAACAAAATCAGGGACAAAAGAGGAGAAATTATGACTGACGTCACAGAAATACAAAGGATCATGCAAAAATACTATGAAAAAGTATATGATGCCAAATTTAATAACCTAGAAGAAATGGACCAGTACTTAGAAAAATACAATCTTCCTAGACCGAATCAAGGAGAACTGAAAATTCTAAGTAGATTGATCATCAGTATGGAAATTGAAATAGTCATTAAAAACCTACCAAAAAGTAAGAGTCCAGGACCAGATGCCTTCATCAGTGAATTCCACCAAAGATTCAAAGAATATTTAATACCTATTCTCCTCAAACTCTTCCAAAAATTCGATACTTCCCAACTCATTTTATAAGACCAATATTACTCTGATACCAAAACCTGGCAAGGATAACACACATACACACAAAAGAAAACTACAGACCAAAATCTCTCATGAACATAGATGTAAAAATTCTAAATAAAATACTAGAGAACCGAATATAGCAGCATATTAAAGCAATTATGCACCACTTTCAGGTGGTCTTCATCCAAAGGGCATAGGGATGGCTCGACATACACAAATCGATTAATGTGATACACCATATAAACAAATTAAAAAGTAAAAATCATATGGTCATATCAATAGATGCAGAAAAAGCCTTCGACAAGATACAGCATCCATTTATGATCAAAACATTTAACAAGATAAGTATAGAAAGAAAGCACCTTAACATAATAAAGGCCATATATGACAAGCCCTCAGCCAACATTATACTTAATGGTTAAAAACTAATAACCTTCCCTCTAAGATCAGGAATAAGACAAGGCTGTCCACTATAGCCACTGATATTCAATATGACATTGAAGGTTCTAGCAAGTGCAATCAAGCAAAAGAAAGAAAGATATAAAAGGCACCCAAATAGGAAAAGAAGAAGTCAGACTGTCACTACTTGTGGATGACATGAAGTGTCAGAAGAAGAAGTAGAAAAAATAATTTCTTTTGCAATTGCACACACACAAAAAAAACCTAGGAATAAATTTAACGAAACATGCCAAGGACCTATATAATGAAAACAATAAGATGCTATTAAAGGAAATCAAAGAAGATACAAAAAAATGGAAAGATATTCCGTGTTCTTGGATAGGAAGAGTCAACATAGTTAAAATGACTATATTAACTAAGGCATTATACAGATTTAATGCAATCCCCATTGAAATCACATTGACATTTTTTAAAGAAATAGAACAAAAAATCATCAGATTCGTATAAAAGCACAAAAGACCCCATGTTGCCAAAGCTATCCTGCCAAAAAAGAACAAGGCTGGAGGCATCACTTTGCCCAACTTCAAATTGTACTACAAAGCAACAGTAATCAAAATGGCATGAAATTGGCAGCAAAACAGACACACGGACTAGTAGAACAGAATTGAGAGTCCAGAAGGAAACTTGTTGTTTTATGGGTAAGTAATTTTTGACAAAAAAAAAAAAAGCCAAAACATAGAGTGAAGAAAAGAAAGCCTCTTCAGCAAATGGTGCTGGGAAAACTGGAAGGACACCCACAAAATAATGAAATGACTATTGTCTATCACCACACACCAAAATTACATCAAAATGGATTAAGGACCTGAATAAAAGAACTGAAACAATAAAATGCATAAAAGAAAACATAGGAACTAATCTCAAGGACCTTGGACTTAACAGTGATTTTATGAATTTGACCTAAAAGGCAAGGGAAGTAAAAGCAAAAATAAATGAATGGGACTACATTAAGCTAAAATGCTTCTACTCAGCAAAAGAAACCAATCGAAAGAGACAAGCAGCCAAATGAGAAGATATATTTGCAAGTGACACTTCTCATTAGAGCCTAAAATACAAAATATGCAAAGAACTTACACAACTATAACAACAAAAAACACAAATGATCCAATCAAAAGATGGGCAGAGGACCTTAACAGACACTTGTCCTTAGAGAACATATGAATGGCCAACAAATATGTGAAAAGATCTCAACATTGCTAGTTATTAGGGAAATACAAATCAAAACCACAATGAGATACCATCTCACACCTGTTAGAATAGCTATAATCCACAGGACAAATAATAACAAATGTTGAAGAGGATGCGGAGAAAAAAGAACTCTCATGCACTGCTGGTGGGACTGCAAATTGCTATAGCCACTATAGAGTATAGAGGTTCCTCAGAAAACTAAGAATTGATCTACCATATAATCCAGCAATCTCTCAATTGGGCATTTACCCTCAAGACTTGAAAACTCATATCCGAAAAGATATTTTCACACTGATGTTCATAGTAGCATTATTAATGGTGGCCAGGACATGGAAGCAACCGAAGTGTCCTACGATAGATGACTGGATAAAGAAGTGGTGGTACATATATACAATGGAATATGACTCAGCCATAAGAAGAGATGAAATATTGCCATTTGCAATAACATGGATGGACCTCGAGATTATCATGCTAAGCAAAATAAGCCAGACAGAAAAAGCTGAAATCACATGATATCACTTATATGTGGGATATAAAACTAAAAGCAACAAATGAACAGGACAAACAAACAGAGATTCATGGACATGGACAATGGACTGCTGGTTACCAGAGGATAGGAGGAGGAGGCAGGTAGACAGGGTAAAGAGGATCAAATATAGGGATGTAGGAGACATGGGTAAAGTGGGTAAAGGGCATCAAATATATGATAGCTGAAGGAAACTAGACATTGGGTGGTAAACACACAATAGAATATATAAATGTCAAATTATAATATACTCCTGAAAATTATATAATTGTATTAACCAATGTTACCCCAATAAACTTAAAAAAAATAAAAGGATTTCTTAAGCAAAGCCATACCAGTGTATGGTTTGTGGTTCACCATTATGGAGACAATACTCTTATGAGTACTTTATCTAAAGCCCTTTTAATCATGGGATTTCTATTATGCCCGGTGGCAAATAACACTATTCCTGGCCCTGTGTGAACATTGTGTTTCTTTAATTCATTCATTCTCAATAAAGGTGATATTGTCTCCAAGGGAGAGAAAAGTTAGTTCTTGAGGTTAGAGTAAATTTTACTATGTATAAAGCACAGTATTAGGTATACATACAGTAGTAAATAGAAATATAGTGTATACCTATGGCATTCAGATTGAATGGAGAGGTGAGTAAGAAAAATATGTATAAAAAGATTCCTTAAGAGGGTTGATAATATTTTTAAAGGGCAACAAATGCTACTCTAACCCTTCTGAGTGTTTCCTTCCCTTGCCTTGGATAGTTTCCTCACACACATGCACAGGTCAGTGCTCTCCACGGATCTCCACTTTTCTCTGTGTGCTCTTTCCTCTCTGATACTCTGCCCTACAGTCTCTACTCACACCACTATGCCCGAAACCTTGGAAACATTTTCTCAACTCGGAGATTTACTAGACTTCCTTAGTTTTCCCCATACTGCCTGGAAACTCTCTCAAGCCACAAGCTGAGACAATCATAAGAAACATCTCATTTGTTTCCCATCTTTCAGGGATCACTGTCTTTCTATGCCTGATCTCAAGTGTTGTAAAAGTCACAGTTTCATATACTTTGTGTGGTTTTGGATTATTTTATACAGAAGTGTAAATCTTTCCTCAATTACTCCATATCAGCCAGAGTGAAGTTAGGAGATACACACACACACACACACACACACACACACACACACACACTTTTCTTATGATTTGGTACAAGGAAAAGATTTAGCTATTAATTATGTTTATTGACTGAAAAATATGGGGAAAAGTCAACTGGTAGAATTAGTCAGGAATTAGAGTTAGTCAGGACTTTCATTCAAATCTATGTTGTCAATAATTATCTATGTAACATTTTATCAAAGAAATAAGGCCTTTGTGTGATTTGTAAAAGTGAGAATTATTATATGTTTTACCTCATTGGCTTGTCTTAAAAGTTAGAATTATCTATCAGTGGTACAAAGTTCTTACACACTTTCTATTTTAATAGTTTCTATTATAAGAGGTTTTGTAATATTTACATAGTATCACAGGCTACCTAAGTTATGAATTTTTATAGTCCAAAAAATTGAACATCGTTTAGTCTTGTGATTATGGATATTTTTTATTCACAGAGCAAATGGTACACTCTGAAATTCACCTTTTAAAATAACCAATGGTGTAACAAATGTTCAAAAATACCATTTTTAGGTGATAATCTATGGGCAATAAATGATGTTATCAGTAGTTCCTAAAAATAAATACCATAGGAAGTAATCCTTTAGCACATTTCACATTAATATGGTAAGTGCACAATAAAGCCTGATGTAAGTACTAGTAATAACAACTTTAAGTAACTTAAACATTATCCACATTTACACTCAAATTACATCAACAGAAGATATTAGTGGCTGTTCTATGACATGTCAGCAACCAGCTTATCATGCGCTATATTCATTAGGGGTGATGTGAAGGAGAGGAAAGTGGTGGATTTCACGTTCTGTGTGGCCTCTTGGGTGACATTAGACACAGCAAACCAATTGAATGACATGAAACAACCAGGGACTGATTTGGAGGCCCTCTTTGAGCTTGAGTTTCCAGCCAAAATGGTTCCTGTTTCCTTCAAAGAGTCCTCCCCCCACCACATTCCCATCAAGAATGGTTAAACTTTAATTCCTTGACCGTCTGGAAAGTGCTTTAAGGTGGGAGCTTTCTCAAGTTGATAAATTCTCAGGGAGTGTCTCTCAGGTAAGAACCACCCACCCCATCCCCAACCCTACCCCAGCCTCTGGAAAGGAGAGGCTCAGTTTTAGACTGCGGTGGGGCAGGATTTCCCCATTAAGAGGACTAGAAACATCTTATAAGCTGAGTTTATTTTTTAAAAATCAAGAACAACAAAATACCCTAAAGTAAAATGCCCTTTGATTTTGGGGAGCCCACATATCTGTTTTTCAGCTGTGGTGGAACATCTTTGTCTTCTGTGGCTTTTTCACAAATAAAGTGCACCTCTTCAGGCGCTTGAGTCAAGCATCCACATTTCACAATGAGCCTGGCCCCTCCAGCCCCATGTAGAAAACTGTGGGTCCTGTGGGGAGCCAGCCAGTCTGATGGAGAAACACACAAGGCATTTGCTTGAGAGATAAGGGGGTTGAAGTCTCACAGGCTCATGTTCTGGACCCACACAGGATCAGCGAGGCATTTCCCATCCTACAGAACACCCTTTTAATCTTCACACTGTGTGCCCGGGGTTGCTCCTGGCCAGAGAGATGACTTTTCCAAACTCACCCCAAAGTGCTGTTGGACTCAGACAGGGGCCCTGACCTCTGCCTTCAGAAAGCGCAATCCAATAGAAGATAAATCACATAGATCAGCATAAAATAATGACTGTAATTAAACATAGTGAGAGCCCCTCTTTGCCTAAATGCTAAGAGGATGCGGGTAACTAGAGTAACCAGAGGACTCAAAGAGGGCAGCTTTTTAGGGGAAGCAATCCCGTAATCCTGGCTTGTGGAAAGAATCCTCATCATTCATTTATTCCACTTACTTGTATTAGCTACCTCCTCATGCCACAGGCCTGTGGCTATCCTGTCAAGTAATACATGATGAGGGAAGGTCTTGTTCAGAGGTGGATGAGAAATCCCTTTACTCATTTTTTCTTTCTATTTGAGCATGTAAATGTCAAGCATTATTCTAGAAACTGGGAATACAGAGGTAAATAAAGCAGACCCAATTCCCTACTCATATACTCAGAACAAAATAAAAGTAATGATAATGACCAAAACCATAGCTACCCTTTATTGCATTGTGTTACACCTTATACATGCATTATATCCTTTAATTCTCACAATACCCTTAGAAATACATATAGGTGTTTTTTATTGTTTTCATTTTACAAATAGGATACTTGAGGCTCAGCAAGATTAAATCAGTTGCTGAGTAAGGCAGGAATCTCTGACTGTGCTGTTCACTGAGGTGTCCCAAGCACCTAGGATGGTGCCTGGCACTGGGCAGGCCATCTGCAAATATGTACTCAGTGACTGCTTGTCTGGCTTCAAAGCCCATGTTCTCATCTCTAGTGCCACACAGCTTCTCTCACTCAGACAAGATCTAACGGAGACAGGGCAGAGCTGGAATATGAAATGCCTCCGAAGTCCCCAGCGTTGGATGGCCACAACCAAGCTGAAGGCAAACAACATCAACCCTGGCCGCCTTCCCTACCACCAGGACTCTACTGTGCAACAGTGGCTGAAGAAGGGGACCCCACCAGCAAACTGATCCATGGCATGCCCACCTATGGACAATTCTCCATCCTGGCCTTCTCATCAGCTCCAGTTGGTGCCCAGCCTTGGGGCCTGGAACTTCTGACTCAGTCACCAGAGAGGCAGGGCTGCTGGCCTACTATGAAGAAGGAATCCCGTGGCCACCCTGGATGCTAGGGGTCGGGGGTACCTTTTCTCATAGTTTCTGAGTAAAGATACCAAGCACAGTGAATTCTGGCCAGGCAGAATCCATTCCATGCCTGTCATCAGAGATTTCTCCTTAAGCCCAGGCATGTCATTGAATCCAGGGTTCCGGGTCACTCCATCTGGAATTCCTTAGGTTTTCCAAGCTTCTTCAGACAGGTATTTTCCACTCTCTAGTCCACTTTTGGTGAGGAGGCACAGGTGTCTGTGGTGACTTCCACCTCCTCTTCAGGGCTGCTCCCAAAAGAAGGCTGCTGAGCACAGAATCAAGGACCAGAAGGCTCCCCGCGCCTTCCAGTATGACCAGTTCATAGTTTATGATGATGTAAAGAGCTTCAGAACCAAGAGGAAGCCCAACCCTGCTGAAAAGGGATGGTCCTGAGCGGGCCCGAGGCCTGTCACTAACAGCAAATGACAGCATTCAGAACTTTTTTAAGAAGGAGTCTCATCTAAACTAGCCCAGCATTTCACAGATCTCCATGTGACAGCATATTATACCTTTATCACTATTGATTAAGAAAAGACACCAATAACTATAAAAATTGCTCTACAGTGAGTAGCACTCTTGAAAGAATTGTTATTTATCAAATAAAAACACATTTTATAGATATATGAAGAGGAGAGATGCATACAGTGAGGCATATCACTTTATTTAGTCCATTGACAATATTTGATGCATGCTCAAATTATAGACCTTTTGATTTACTTATATGAGCCCAGCTCCTGCCCAATACTGGTGGCTCTAAAATTTAGTGTGTTTATTTAGTGTGTATAGATTTAAAATCTTTCGGAGGAGCCTGGGCTCTCTTCTGCAAGAGATCATTAGTTTCTGCAGAGGAAACTGCACTTGTCCATCTGCATATCTCACATCAGTAATCACGCAGGGCAGGCAGTGGCAGGTTCTTTGAGAGGTGTAGACAAAGTGCTCTGAGAGAAGCGAGGAAGGAGTGTGATCATGGCTGGAGGAGATGGGAAAAGGGATCATGGTGAAAGGGTCTTTGTGAAAGTCTTAAAGGCCAGGGAAGCTAGGCATTCTGGGGAGAACTCTGCAGGATTAAAAACATATGGAGGGGAAAGGAGAGGACAAAATCCAAGAATGAGAAGTAGGGCCACAGAACTGGAGCCCCGAGAGGGGACCAGTGCAAGAGGGGAGGTGTCTGGAGAGGGAAATTGGGGCCAGCAAGGGTAGCAGACCAGCCATACCCTCCAAGTCCAGCCTTACTCCAAGGTGAGCCATGGCACCTGGCAGGGTTAGAGGACAGGAAGCCCTCTCTGAGGGAACACACAGCTTACCCTGAGGAAGACTCAGGAATCTAGTGGAGGAGAGAAGGCCATTAGGGAGGACAAAGACATGAATACAGGAAATTGATTCAGGTCTTTGGGGAAGCTTAGTCATTCTCTTTAATAATTGAATTCATCATGACCAGCAGATAGTACCACAAAACACTGAAACATAGTACAAAAAAGGTTGAGATGTTAAAGCTTCCAACCTAACGAAGTCCACATACCCCCTACTCCTTATGCCTCCATCCCCACCTCCACCCCAGACCATGTTTATCTCAGGACAGGGAGATGCTCATGTCTGGCAGAGAACAGGACTCAGCCGTCTAGGCTCCCAGCCTAGGGATGTGTCCAGAAGCCTCAACCACTCACCGACCTATGGGAGCTGGAAGAAAAAAGGCTCTGTCTAGAGGAGGAAGCTGAGCTCTAGAGCTGGCTTGGCCAGACTTCCCTGGGCTCCTCCTCCACCCCTATCTCACTCCTCATATAGTTCAGCTATCTGAAAGAGAAGGGACTGGGTGGGGCCATGGGATGGATGCTGGACATGGGTGACTTCGGTGGCTCCTTTTGTAGCCATGACTGATATTCCTTCATCAAGATACTGAAGCTGGAGCCAAGTGAGTAAGGGGCCAAAGACCACAGGCAAAATTCAAACATAAAGTATGAATCTGCTCTCTGAACTGCAGGTCCTGGCTCTTTCTGAGGAAATGACTTCGTACTATGATTGCACAAATTTCATTCACCTCTTCCCAAGAAGTGGGAAACTGTTGAAACAATTCACTTTTCACACTCTTCTTCCTCCTTCGTGTTGTAGCAATGTCTGCCTAGACTGTTGGGAACCAGGGATCCCCTCCAGGCCATCAACCTGGGAGCAGCTGCTTGCCTTTCTCTTCTCAAGAAGAAATACTACACTCAACTTATAAAGTGAAACCTCCACAAGACCTCACCAGTTTATGGTTGGGCTTTGTAGATGGCAGATAGCCATTAACTGCCTGGTTATACACGTAGACCCCGTGTTGAGCTGTGTCACGGCCATGGTTTTGGCTGCTGTCTGGCTGTTCTCTGACTATAGGATGTAGGCTGTTGAGCCTGCCCAATGTTGCTGACTCTATGCTTGGTCTATATATCTGGAATCTCTTGGAGGAGCCATGGCTGAATCTTCACTGTTTTCCTATGCCTTCCATACACACCATTAGTCCGTCCCACAGCCCCATGCCTGCAATTCCCACACCAGTTCAGCCTTCTGAACCTGAGCATGGCCTCAGCCTTGGACAGGACACCTTCTGACAGGGGAAGTCAGGCAGACTCTGTCCCTATCCTTGGAACATGTACAACTACTATAGCTATGCGGGGAGTGTCTGTTTCAGCAGAGCTGCTCAAGGGACCTGCTGTTCAGCTCCTCCTACAAATGTGACACCTAAACCGTACCTCCCCCAACCCCAGGCCAGAGCCCAAAGTCTCCCCACAGCCTGCTTCTTGCTCTCTCTGGGAGCTGAAGTCTGACTCCTGCAGACCTTTCTGTGGTCTTTTTGTACCCAAGCTTTTTGCTTTAAGACCTAGGTTCCTTCTGCTCTCGTCCACCTGGGCTGCCTCTTTCACAGGCAAAATAAATCTTTGGTTTGCACCCCACTTTGTTTTTCAGTCCCCAGATGTAATGACTTACAGAGGTGCTCTCAGCACACTATTAGTTCAAAAACTGCCTGGGGAAGGTACGGAAGCAGGAGGGGAGGGTAGCATAAGGCGTGCATAGGTTAAGAGCTAGCCGTGAAAGTGGTTGATTCGGGGTGTACCAAACCATGCAACAAGTTTCACCTCGAGGACTCCACATCTTAGTAGGCAGCTTCCAGGTCACAGGAGATGGCATCTGGGGTATCACACAGTCTTCACTGGCTCAGAAACCTTTGAAGAGTGAAGACTTTTTCCTGGTGATCTCCACTCAAGTGTTACTCCCAATTTTTACAATAGATGGCAGCAGAGATCTTCTTTTTGCAACCTCTTCTCAGGTGTTATCCTCTATACGCACACTAGATGGCAATAGAGAGGACCCTTTCATGGTGAGCTCCACTCAGGTGTTATTCCCAAAATGCACAATAGATGGCAGCAGAGGAAAATGTTTCTTTGTGACCTCCACAGGTTATTTAAAAGGTGTACACTAAATGACAGCGGAGAGGAGACTCTCTCTCTGCCCTATGGGCTCTGCCCTCTTCACATTAAAATGAGAATCCAGACCCCCGGTACTAATATCATTCTGAGATAAATCCTGTTTTAGGCCTTTTTTATGTATTATCTCACTTATTGTTTCCTTTTGCCAAATGAGTCAGAAAAAAATATCTCCATTTAACGGGTATTTAAATTGAAGGCTTCTTTCTAACACAGTTTTGAGTCCCGTATCAAGGGCTGACATGGGCCAAAAGAACATGCGCACACAGTATCCTGGACAAATAGAGTAATGCAAATAGTCCTTACAGCTTTGGGTTTAATCTTGGTCATTCTTTCGGAAGAAATGCTGCATGTAACCTAATGATCCAATTTGCCATGCACTCACCCAATCTGTTTTTTTCCGGGTGGAACTTGGGAAGACAGCTGAGGGTAAGGAGAAGGAGGAGGGAGGAGGCGGCCTTGCGTTTTACGGGAGTGCAACCAGCACCAGATCCCCTATAACAATGACTTCCCCACTTCATCACATCTGTCCTCCAGCCTTTCAAAATCTGTTCTTCCATCCAGAGCACCAGTTTGCTAAGGGATGAGAAATTAAAAATCAAAAAAGTAGAACCTGTTGTATCAAACTAGAAACCTAGAGGAAATATGTTATTTCTTAGTAAAAATAAACATTAATAAGATAGAACCTGAAATAATAAAAAAAATACACACACACACACACACACACACACACAAATACACACACAAACAGATGAATTAGCCATCCAGGACCTCTTTCCCCAGGGTTCTCCTCTCATTTTTCTAAGGTCTCCTTATCCCAGGACAGGGAAGGAACAGGAACAAAGCCATTTGGAATCTCCCCTAATATCTACCACCTCCCAATGTCTTCATCTCCCCCAGCTGTGTTCTGCCCAGTGAGGACCCGCTGGAGAGGGATTCTCAGGCATTAGCTGATTCTGATGTGTTGGCCAGGACTTGGATTGCAAGGGACTGGACACACTGACTGAGCTAAAAGAAATTAATCATTTCAAATAGTTTAAATAACTTAATACTTACTTCCAAGAGGCAAGTTGAAGAGTGGGTTTAGACCTGGCAGATCCACAGGCTCGTATTCTCTCAGAGGAACCTGGTCCCTCTCCAGTCCTGTTGAGCACCATTGGGTAGCCCCATAATCTCTACCCCAACCCCTTAAACTTTAACCTCAAACCAAAACCCTAACAATGCTTATCTGGGACTCCAAGACCCTTGACACTGGTGCCTAAACTCTAAACCCTGACCATGACCCTGACTCTGACCCCTATCGTCTAACCTTGTCTCAATCTCTAACCTTAACCTAATGCTCTAAGCCTGACTCTGACCCTAACCTTAAACTAAAAATATAAAACACTGAGTGATATATGACCATTGCTGCAAACATGGCTCTCTTCTGGATGACTATCAATTCAGTTTTGACGAATGGATACACAAAGATGCAATAATTTTTTCTCCTCTACTATATCATTAGCCACAAGAGTTATTAAATATTGCTACATGCAGGAGCCATTCTCAGGATTTTCACAGTCCAACATTGGAATCCTTTCAGGCACCTCACCCTTCCTCCATCCCTGATTAGCTCTGGTAAATTGACCATCTCTTTCTCTTTGGAGGAATAGTCTTACCTGTCTTTCCTTTAACAAATCATATTCCTGGAGGTCTGTGCCATATCACAAAGGACCTGTGCTACTGAGAATCAGGATTTATACTCTGTTTCTGATGCATAGAAAAAAACCTTCCTGGCAGAGGTCAGCCTACTTATTTTGTGTCCAAGTGACACTTGCAGCCTTCAGATAAAGGGAGTAACTCAAAATCCCCAAGAAATAAACCTTGGTCTTGTTTTTACAGGGTGTTTCCAGGGGATGTTGTTCAAAAGGCAAGTTCCTGGTTGTAAAACGGGTCCTTAGGGTGAGCACAGACCAGGGTCAGTTTCCACCCAGATTGGACTTTTCAGCTTTGTAGTTGGTAAGACTGACCATAAGTTTGGTGTCATTCCCCTGCTGGACCACTCTACACTCTCCCTTTTATGTCTCATCTATCAAAGCTCCGAACAGGAAAAGCACACCCTCCACCCATGACTTGACCACAACACAAGACTGTGGAAAATAACACAGCCATCCTAAGGGCCTACAAGCTCTATTGGCTCTGGCCCAGGTACTAATTTAGGACCTATCAGTAACAACACACCTGACTGTGTAAACTGGTGATTATCTGAGACTATGGACGTCAGAAACACATGGCCTCAGACGTCATCTTGACCAGCAGAGGGGAACGTGGGGTTTTCCCTGGCCAAAGATGCAGACGCTTGTCCTGACTAATGAGAAACCATCCCTGATCCACCAGATCTCAGCCATCCAGGAAATCTATACTGTTTTCATAGTGGCTACACCAATTTGCAATCCCACCAACAGTGCACAAAGGTTCCCTTTTTCTCCACATCCTTGCTGACACTTGCATTTGTGGATTTATTAATGGCAGCCATTCCAACAGGTGTGAGGTGCTATCTCATTGTGGTTTTAATTTACATTTCTCTGATAATTAGTGACCTTGAGCACCTTTTCACGTTTATTGGCCATCTGTATGTCCTCTTTGGAGAAATGCCTATTCATTTTTTCTGCCATTTTTTAAATTGTATTATTTGGTATTTTTTGTGTTGAGTTGTATGAGTTCTTTATTAATTTTCGATATTAACACCTTATCAGATGTACCATTGAGGGATATCTTCTCCCATTCAATGCATTGTCTTTTTTGTTTTGTTAATGGTTTCCTTTGCTGTGCAAAAACATTTTTGTTTGCTATTGTCCCATTTGTTTATTTTTTACTTTGTTTTTCTGGTTTAAGAACATATATCGGAAAAAAGATATTACTGAGAGCAATCTTGGAGAGTTTACTGCCTTTGTTTTCTTCTGGGCATTTTATGGTATAGGGGCTAACATTTGTTTTTAATACATTTTGAGTTTATTCTTGTAGAAGACGGAGGACAATGGTCCAGTTTCATTTTTTGCATATATCTGTTTGGTCTGGTTTTCCCAGGACCATTTATTGAATCAACTGTTTTTAACCCCTTGCATATTCTTGCCTTCTTTGTCATAGATCAAATGACAATACAGGCTTGGATTTATTTCTGGGCTCTCTCTTCTGTTCCATTGATTTTTGAGTCTGTTATTATGCCCATATTACGCTTTTTGATTAGTATAGCCTTGTACTACAGTTCGATATCAGGTAGCATGATACCCTCTTGCTACCTCAAGACTGCTTTGGCTATTAAGGTCCATTGTTGTTCATGTAAATTTCAGGATTCTTTGTTCTGGTTCTGTGACTAGATGCCATTGGTGGTGTGATAGGAATTGCATTGACTCAATGGTTTGCTTTTGATAGTATGGACATTTTAATGGTGATAATTATTCTTATCCGTGAGCATGGCATATGTTTCAATTTATTTGTATCTTCTTCAATTTTTTCCTTCAATGTCATAATTTTTTGAGTATAGGCCTTTCACCTACTTGGTTAAATTTATTTCTAGTTACTTTATTGTGTTTGATGAAATTGTAAATGGGATTGTTTTCTTAATTTCTCTTTCTGATAGTTCCTTATTGCTGTACATAAATTCTAACTGATTTATGAATACTAATTTTGCATCCTTTTAATTTACGAATTCGTTTATCAGTTCTAATAGATTTTTGGCGGAATCTTTAGGATTCTCTCTATATAATATCTTGTCATTGGCAAATGACAAATAAACTCTTTCCTTTCCAATGTGAATGCCTTTAATTTATTTGTCTTGTCTGGTTGCTGTGGCTAAGACTTCCGATACTATGTTGAATAAAAGTGGTGAAAGTGGACATTCTTGTCTTATTCCTGATCTTAAGGTAAATGCTTTTAGCTTTTCATGTTGAGTATAATCTTGGTTTTGGGTTTTTCATATATGACCTTTATTATGTAGAAGTTTGTCCCATCTAGTTCCACTAAGCTGAGTTTTTATCATAAATAAATGCCGGATGTTATAAAATACTTTTTCCTTTTTTATTTATTTGCTTCTTTTTAAATAATTGTTTAACTTTTCAATTACAATTGGCATACAATATTATATTAGTTTCAGGCGTACAATAGTAATTAGACATTTAGATAACTTACAAGGTAATCACCCCAAGAAATCTAGGACCTATCTGACATTATACATAGTTATTACCATACTATTGATTATATATCCTATGCTATATTTTACATTCCCATAACTATTTTGTACCTACCAATTTGTACTTCTTAACCCCTTTCCCAGTGTTACCCACCCCTCCCATCTGGCAATCATCAAAATGTTCTCTGTATCTATGAGTTTGTTTCTGTTTTGTTTGTTTGTTTATTTTGTTCTTTAGATGTCACATGTAAGTGAATTCATGTGGCACTTGTCGGTCTTTCTCTGTCTGACTTACTCCACTCAGTATGATACCTTTTAGGTCCATCCATGTTGTAGGTGGCCAGATTTCTTTCTTTTTTATGGCCGAATAATATTCATTGTATATATATACTACATCTTCTTTATTCATTCATCCATTGATGAAAATCCAGGTTACCTTCATATCTTTTCCATTATAAATACTGCTACAATGAACACATGGATGCACATGTCAGATCAAAGTAAGGTTTCGGGATTCTTCAGGTGAATACCCAGAAGTGGAATTACCAGGTCTATCTTTGTTCCTTGTTATAGCCTTTGTTTTAAAGTCTATTTTTTTCTTGTATAAGTATTGCTACCCCAACGTTTTGTTTGTTTGTTCCCATTTTCATGAAACACCTTTTTCCATCCCGTTACTTTTAGTCTGTGTATGTTATTTGATCTGAAGCGAGTATCTGTCTTCAAATAGATTTTCATATGTAAGAGTCTTATTTTCTTATCCATTCAGTGACCCTATCTTGTTTGGAGTATTTAATCCATTATATTGAAAGTAATTGTTGATAGATATGTAGTTATTGCCATTTTGTTATTCATATATTTATCTTTTTTTCTTCTTCTTTTAAAAGAATCCTTCTAACCAGTCTAATACTTAGAGTTTTGTTGTCTGGGAAACTCTATCTGTGCTTCGATCCTAAATAATAACCCTGACCCATGGATGTTGCCATTTCCCCTTAAGAACTGTATCTCTGAAGGCAGAGTGTCCCCTCCCACACACTCACACCCGGGGCCTGAGGCACCCTGGGCCTGGCATACCTGGGGTATGGTCCGTGGCTCCACCTGGGGTGTGAACCCAGGAACTTCTGGGTGCAAAGCAGGCATGCTAACTAGTATGCTATGGAGCCACCCCCTTATTGAGCATTCTTATAACCAATGTTTTGAAATCTGTGTCTGGTAAATTGCTTTTCTCCATTTGGTTTAGTTCTTTTTCTAGAGCGTTGTTCTATTCTTTCATTTGGGACATGTTTCTTTGTCTCCCCATTTTGGCTGACTCCCTGTGCTTGATTCTGTGTATTAGTTGGAACTGCTATGTCTCCTGGTCTTATTAGTTGTCTTATGTAGTAGCATCATGTGAGGCCAAAGGACATGGTCTTTCTGGTTACATGAGCCGGGTGTTCCGTGTGACTTATATGAGTTGCATGTGCCCTCCTGTTGTAGCTGAGGCTTGGTTGCTATCTGCACATCAATGGGAGCTCAGGCTGATTGGTTGTAAGGACTGACCAATAACCATAGTGGAGGAGCTATTGTGCAGGGGCTGACTCTATGGCACAGGATTCACTTTAGCAGGGTTCTGGTGCCTGCTCAGTCTGCCCTTTAAATGTATTGTTCTTGGATGTGACCCTGAGTACTGCTCCAGCTCAATCCAAAGTTGACTACTGTGTGTGATAGCCCTGGGAACTCCTGAAAGCCCTGCCACAGGCCAAATTTGCCTGTAGCCTATGCCCTGCCCTAGGCCACCTGGTATGAGTCACCAAGAAATCCACAGATGGTCATCACTCTCTTTGGGATGGAGATTACTCAAGAGCCAGCTGCTGTGAGTGCAAAAACTTGGGCTGCTCAGCGAGAGATATAGGGCACATGGAGGCCATATGCTACTTTTAAGGTTTCATAAAACTTGAAGAAAATTTAGGAAAGTCTGCAGCATGAGCCACAAGCTGTATAGAAAATCCAAGGGAAGCAGCTTGGCTGGGTCTGCAAGTTGGGTGGGGTAGGATCTGAGGGAATCACCAAAGCAACGTGGCCCTTTGCATCTGCAGGCCAGGAGCAAGGAGGGCTTCATGAAGAAACAATTGATTCTGCCAGCATGTCTGTCTTGGGGAAAGCTACCCCTCCAAGACTTTGCTCTGAAGCCACACAACTCAGTTCCTCCTTATATCTCTCTGGCACTTAAGCTGCTGCCACAGCCCTGGAGCTCATACGAGTAAGCTCAACAGCAAGTAAGTCCCTGCATGGGCCTTTTAAGAGGATCACCTAGAATTCCAGCTGCCCTCTGTCTTAATCAGCTACATCTCTACTGGTTTTCACGGGCAAAAGTTGTGAGGACATTGGTAACTGATAATGGTGCTCTGGGCTAGGAAGCTCAGTATGAGGCTGGGACTGACCCCTTGCTCTTCTGGGGCCACCTCTGCAGCCCTCCCAATTTCTAACCACCGCACACAGGTATGGGATCAGCCTATTTAATGTCTCTGCCTCTTCTGCCGGGTGACTTCTTCTCTATCTCTTTTGTTGTAGGACTTCTCTTCAGCTAGACCTCAGGTGATTCAAATGATGGTTGTTTTGTATTTTAGTTGTAATTTTGATGTGGTCGTGAGAGGACGCAAGCATAGTGTTTCCTACCATGTCCAATTGGAAATTCTGTGAACTATTTTCTTTCTACATTGTTGATATAATCATATGATTTTTATCCTTTTTTGTTTATGTGGTATATCACTTTAACTGACCTGTTGATATTGAACAAACCTTGCATTCCAGGAATAAATTTCACTGAGTCATGGTAGATGATGATTTTTTAATGGATTGCTGGATTTGGTTTGCTAATAATTTTTAGGAGTTTTGCATATATGTTCATCAGGAATATTGCTTTATACTTTTCTTTATTGTCTGATATCTTCGTCTGGTTTAGGGTCAGGGTAATGCTGACCTTGTAAAATGACCTTGAGAGTCATCTTTCCTCACCAATTTTTAAAAATAGTTGGAGAAGTGAAGGTGTTAATTCTCCTTGAAAAAGGTACAGAATTCACCTCTGAAGCCACTTGGTCCAGGACTTTTGTTTCTCGGGAGTTTTTGATTGCTGATTTGATCTTACTAACAGTTAACGGTTTGTTCAGACTTTCTGTTTCTTCTTGATTTAGTCTTGGAAGATTGTAGGTCTCTAGGAATTTCTTGATTGCTTTCAGATTGTCCAATTTTTTGGCATATGAATGTTTATAGTCTTTTCTTGTAATCATTTGTATTTCTGTGCTGTCAGATTTCACTTCTCTTTCGTTTCTGATTTTATTTGTGTCGTCTCTTTTTTCTTGATGAGTCTAATTAAATGTTTATCAAATTTGTCTTTTCAAAGAAACGGCTCTTGGTTTTATTGATTATTTTGTATTGTGTTTTAGAATCTATTTCTCTTTATTTCTGCTCTGATATTTATTATTCCCTTCTACTTAATTTGGGCTTTATTTACAGTTTATTTTCCAGTTCCTTTAGATATAAGGTTAGATTGTTTGAAATTTATTTTCTTGTTTCTGGAGGTAGGCCTACATTGCTATACATGTCCCTCTTAGAACTACTTTGGCTATGTCCCATAAACTTTGAGTTATTTGAGTCATTGTGTTTTCACTATCATTTGTCTCTAGGTATTTTTAATTTCTTCTTCAATCTCGTTGTTAACCCACTCATGGTTTAGTAGCATGTTTTTCGGCATCCATGTGTTTGTGTGTTTTCCAGTTTTCTTCTTGTAATTGATTTCCAGTTTCAAAACACTGTGATCAAAGAAGATTCTTGATATGATTTAAGTCTTCTCAATTTTATTGATACTTGTTTTCTGAGCTAACATGTAGTCTGTGGTGAAATGCTGTAAAAATATCACTTGAATCTACCTGGCCTATTATGTCATTTAAGGTCACTGTTTCCTTGTTGATTTTCTGTCTGGAAGATCTGTCCACTGGTGTCAATGGGTGTGAAAGTCCCTTACAATGATTGTATTATTATTGATCTCTCCCTTTATGCCTGTCAATATTTGCGCTATATATTTAGATGTTCCTACTTTGGGTGTGTAATTGTTTACAAGGGTTATATCCTCTTGTTGGACTGATCCTTTTATCATTATGCAACGTCCTTCTCTGTCTTTCGTTATATTCACTGAATTAAAGTTTATTTTGTCTGAGGAAATTATTGCTACCCTAGTGTTTTTTATATTTACATTTGTATGAAATATACTTTTCTATCCCATTGCTTTCAATATGTACATGACTTTCTATCTGAAGTGGGTCTCTTGTAGGCAACATGTATGGATGTTGCTTTCTTATGCATTTAGCCACCGTATGTGTTTTGATTGGAGCCTTTACTCCATTTCCATTTAAAGTAATTGTTGATAGTACATAATTATTGCCATTTTATCGTCATATTTGTGATCTTTTCCTCTTCTTTTTCCTTTTAAAGAAGTCCCTTAAACATTTCTTATAATGATTATTTGGTGGTGATGAACTCCTTCACCTTTTTCTTGTGTAGAATGCTTTTAATATGCCCTTCAATTCTAAATGATAACCTTGCTGGGTAGTATAATCTTGGTTGTGGGTCCTTGCCTTTCATCTCTTTGAATACTTTTTGTCAATCTTTTCTAACCTACAACGTTTCTGTTGAGAAATCAGCTGATGGTCTTTTGGGAGCTCTCTTGTGGGAAATTAACTGCTTTTCTTTTGCTGCCCTTAAGATTTGCTCTTTGTCTTTAACCTTTGGTATTTTAATGATGATGTGTCTCAGTGTGTGCCTCTTTGGGTTCATTCTGTTTCGGATTCTGCACTTCTTGAAATTGTATGTCTATGTCCTTCAGGTTAAAGAAGTTTTTTGTCATTATTTCATCAAATCAGTTTTCAATCCCTTTCTCTCTCTTTTCGTCTGGTTCCCCTATGAGGTGAATGTCGGTATATCTGATGTTGTCGCAAAGGTCACTTAAACTCACTTCCTTAAAAAAAAATTTTTTTTGCCATTTTGATTATTTTCAGACAGCTCATCTTCCAAATCACTGATTTTACAGTCTGCTGCATCTAATCTGCTGTTGATTCCATCTAAAGTATTCTTCATTTTGGTTATTATGTTCTTCATTTACAACTAGTTCCTTTTTATGGGTTTTATCTCTTTGTTTAAGTTTTCCTTGAGTTAACCTATTCTTTCCCTAAGTTCCTTGAGCACGATTATAACCAATATTTTGAACTCTACATCTGGTAGATTCCTTTCCTCCATTTTGTTTAGCTTTTTCTGTAGTTTTGTCCTTTTCTTTCACTTAAGACATGTTTTTTGTCTCCTCATCTAGGTTGCTTCCCTGTGTTTGTTTCTATGTATTTGGTAGATTTGCTGTGTCCCAGTCTTGGCAGGGTAGCCTTATATAGTAGGTGTCCTGTGGGGCCCAGTGACATAATCTTCCTGATCATCTGAGCTGGGTGCTCCAGGAGCATCCCTTGTGTAGGTTGTATGTGCCCTTCTATTTTCATTGAGCCTTGATTGCTCTTGGCATGTCAGTTGGTGAGATTAACCCTTAAGCTGACTGGCTTGACTGGTCATGACTACAGTGGATAAGTTATTCTGTTGGGACTGACCCCACAAAAAGGTGGATTGGCTGTAGCAGAGTTCTTGTGGAACTAATTGGGTTCTCTAGTGTGATCAAAAGCCAGCTATTGAGTTTGTGGGTTCTGGGGCATCTTGGGAAGGGCTCTGGTCATCTACTGTCTATGTCCATCCCAGGGCTATTTGGTAGGAAGTATGGAGAGATCTGTGATTAGTAGCTTCCTGTGCTGAGCATGGATCACCACGGAGAGGCTATGCTGTAATCACAGCCCAGGTGTCACTAGTGTTAAACTGGGGACTACTTAGCAAAAGGTACTGGGCATGCCATAGTCAGTTGCTGCTTGTCTGGGGTTAGTGGACCTTTCAGCAATTTCAAGAAAGTCCACAGCACAGGCAGAGACTGGCTGCTTGTGAGGAACAGCCACTGAAAGGGTTTATGGCCTATGCACAAGTTGAATGGGGCGGGGAGGGAGGTGGTTCTCAGGGAATCACCAGGGTAAGAAGAGCGGTGTTAGACAATTCTATAAAGACTCAGATTTGCTGACCACCTGTGCCTGCAGGTTGTGTGGGGGAAGTTTCAGCAAAGGTATAAGGCTGCCCACCTGCTGGCCATGTGGAGAGAGGGCTCAATAAAAGATAAATAAATGCTTGCCAGCACTTCTGTGTCAACTAGAGCTGTCATTCCAGCCCTCATCCAAACCTGGAGAATTCAGGCCTCTGTCTCACCCCGGAAGAATCCCTGCTGATTTTCACAGCCTAATATTGGAATTCTTATTATTGTCACTGGTGTTCGGGGCTGGGGAGCCTGATGTAGGGCTGGGACCCCTTGCTCCTCAGGAATGACTTCCACAGATAAGATATCCTTCCTGATTATTAATGGCCACACACGGGTGTGGGCCCAGCCATTTCATGTCTCCACCTCTCCTACAGTCTCAACATGGCTTCTTCTTTATATTCTTAGCTATACAAGTTCTGTTCAGATAATTCTTAATGTGGTTCTCAAGGGTGGTTGTCTATAATTTAGTTGTAATTTTGATGTGGTCATGGGAGGAGATGAACAAAGCATCTGCCTACTCCACCATCATGACCAGCAGGTATGTAATTGTTTGGAAGCTCTTCCTAAATGGAGGGCAAATAAGGACAGAAATATCTAGGAATAATGTGGAGGGAAGATTGAACTGTATATCCTTTTTATTTGAGAACCTAAAAGACTCAAATAGCTAAAACGAGGTTTCACATTTGGTTCCTCTGACCACTAAGGTTTCTGTGGAAGAGGGGAGGGAGCTCTCATGTTAGTCACTTGGGGACTCCATACTGATTTCTACTGAGCAAGTCTGTTGTGTCCAGTTTTACTTTCATCTGAGCATAGGGTCCTTTTGTTATAAACCTTTGAAAATCTCTAATTTGGCTCAGCTCAGTATATAACATTTAAGGAAACTGATTTCTGAAGCAGAATTGGTAGCTGCAGTCCAACAGGAGGCTTAGAGACCTTGCCCTCCAGCCCAATTCCAGTTCCCAGGCTTGGCTGCTCCAGAAGGTCCCAGCTACTGAGGGAGGGGGCAATGACAGGCATGTGGGAGATCCTTCATTCACACCTGTCCTCCTATGGAGAGAGGACTGGAAACTTTCCCTGCATCTTCTTCAGACATCGAGTTGAGGCACTCTACATAACCCGAAGGATGGCATACAGTGAGAAGTTCCTGAAGATTCAGCATTCCTGGGGAAGGAAAGAGACGAGCTGTGAAGTGGAGAGTGGGTGTTATGCTTGCTGTAGCTTCAGTGCCCCTCAATTAACATCTCTCCTGTATGAGACAGATGCTCAGAAAGCAGAGGGAGGGCACATTTAAGACCCAAAGAGTAACACTCACAGAATGGATCTCAAACCCAGGATGGAGGCAGATAGTGAGTTTCCCACAACTGGAACCTGAGATTCAAGGTCAGCATGCCCTTGGCAAGGGACGCCTAGGAATTGTGCAAGAACTCAAGCTAAAGACTTTAATCCAGAAAGATGATAAAGGAGTAAAGGCATTTTTCAAGACTCTAGATAGGAAGTCTGCAGGGTTACCCATAGCATACCCTGGCCACCTTGATCTAGTGCTCCAGGAAACTAGCAATGGCCCAGGCCGTCATATTCAGGTCCCAAGACAAGTGGTGATGGCTCAGTTAACAAGAGTGTTGACCTGGGGAATAGTGGCATGAATGGTGGGTGCATGGTTCTCTGCTGGGCTTTTTCCTCTGAGATGATATGGGGCTCAGACAGTGGTGGGTGACTTCTCAGAGCTGGAGCTCAGGAAGCTAAGGATGTGGCCCGAGCCTTGTGGGAGTCCCTGGGTTTCATTTCATGTCCATCCAGGGGACCCAGTCCAGGATGACCCAAGACCCAGTACTGGTGGGAAAGGGAGAGGGGTATATGCACCCAGCCCATTCTCACTAACTCCAAGCTGCAGGAAGCATCTTAAATCACCAAATCGCAAGGGGCCATCTTCCACCATCCTGATCACCCCTCTGGTGCAACTCCCCATTGAGAGGCACAATGCCCTGTGGCAGCTGCTACCATGGACAGGCTTTGCGTGTTGGTCTCCCTTTCAGTTAACTACACATCAGGTCCCTCATAAGTGCTGAAGATGAGCTCTCCCAAGCCACAGTTATCGCACTAGATAGATTTTTAACTTTCAACCTGAATTTTTAATGAATTTCCAATAGTTGAAAATTTCTTTTGATTTTACTTTTGTAAAAAGGCATCATTTCCTTTATTTTACTTTCAAAGGAAAAGCTAAGTAGATTTTTAAATATTCCTATTTGAACTTCTACTTTTTTCTTCATATAACAATTATAATGCCAGACCTCCAACTCCTAGGGCATCTTTGAGTCTTCAGAGATGACTACTTGGCTAACTGTCATAAAGCCCTATGTTAGTGGTTCTCAGTGTCCACGCAGACGCTGAGGTTTGTGTCCTCCTCTCTTCTTCACCCAGAGACTCTCCAGAGCTGTGGGTCACCCTTTGTTTGGTTTGAGTACAGCATGGTTCAAAGGGGATGGAAATTTCCCAAAAGGTGTTAGTAGATATGCACAGCACTTTGTATGAATCTCTGAATGTTCCTGCATCAAATAAAAACAAATCAGGATTTAGGATTTTAGAAAGTATTTAAAAGACTATTGCAACAGAAAGAATGCTTCAATCTCGGATATCAGCAAGCATCTCAAAATCAAACAGAAAATGGCTTTTATTTTACAAAGTAAGGAAGAATAAGCAGTACCAGGGAATCTGGGCCAGTCAGGAGAAGTAAACAAACTTCATGACTGCTATGATTTGATGGGAAAAGTGTCAGCTGATTCTGATTCCTCAGAATAAGTTGATAAGGGGACATACTCCACAGTTTAGACTTGATGAGACTTAGGGATAAACTACAGGGACCTGTGGGAAGGACAGAAGCCTGAATGAGTTTGGGTGAGGCAAAACAGAGGGTATGAGATAGACATTTGTGATTACTTTGCCATGAGATCTGCAAAAGAGTTCTCAGCACCTGACAACTATATCCAAAATCTTTCACTGAGAGCTCTCCAAACTCTAGCATGGCTTCTAGAAGCTTAAGGCCATGTTCCTAGGATGAGATTGACCCCATTTAAATTTTCTACCTGGAGAAACTCCATGCTGCCAAGGGAATTTACTGTTTGTTCCAGCCAAACCTTGGTGATGGGCAGACGGGTCCTGGAAAACTCTATTAGTACTTGCTTTAGAAAATTTGTAATTATAAATCCTTTCTCAGCTCTCTGAGATGTAAATCTATAGCCTAGTACGTTCTCTGAAAGAGTCAGAAAACTGTAGGTTTGAAATGCAGATATTCAGGAAGAGAAGTCTCAAGCTCCCAGTCCCTGCCAGAGGGTCAGGGAGAACCCTTTTGGGGCACTTTGTTCTGTCTTGCACCACTGCCTCCTTTTGTGCTGTAACAACCAATATCTATTTTTTAAAAAAACCCAATGATAACCCATAACCCTAAGATTGTAGCATTTGAAGTCTATAATTACAGAAAGAGGGTAAGGCAGTATCTTAATAACAGGCAGACTTCATGATGAAGATAATCATGCAGTAAAATTACTGCATGGTCTTTTTTTTAATCTATGGTCTTCCTTTTTCTCTCTCTTCTCGTCCCAGTAGCTGTAAGACCTTTAAAGGCAAAGGCCAACTACGAAGCTAAGTTGGGCACACTTTAGACGCCCATATCAATTCTTAGCTACTCAGGATAAGCTGTTTAAAATGTTGGGACAATCAGGTGAATACAGGGCAAAATCTACAGAACTAAGAGATAAGGGGTTGGAGGCCACACCTTTCTATGTCACTCACTGGCCATGTGACTTGGGCCATGTCTTCTAACACCAAGCCCAACTAGGCCTCACCTGACAATGTGCGCCTTGTTCTACAGGATCTCAGAGTTCTTTCAAATGATTCCAGCTGAGAAAAAATATTACGGTCTATATAGTTCTGGTTTCCAACTGGTCCATGTTACTCTTTATATCTCTTCTTTCTCACCATAACACTGCACAAGTGAATCCTGATGCCGAGCTTTGGGCAGTAGGGAGCCTCTGATTCACTGCCCTCAGCGTCTATGTTTTGTTGCAAGAAACTCCACACAACATAGACCAAAGATGTTTGCTTCTCCAGTGTGTCCACTGCACTTCTGCAGGTTGACTCCAGTTTCTTGAGCTTTGTCCTCTTTTAGTTAGCTTCATTATCAAGTTCAGTTAACCTGAACTGCAGCAAGGCTTCCCTCATGTGTTCACTGGGCAGCTGTGACGGGTGAGAAATTGCTGTAGGTGTACAGAGGGGAACTGAATTACTAAAAATATTAACTTACAAAAATGCTCCCTGCTCCCCAGAACTCAATATCTGAGAGAAAAGTCAGACCCATACCGAGACATCTAAAGTAGACCGATGACCATAGGTGATTTAATAGAAGTTATAGTAAGTCATGGAATAAGACAAGGAGAAAATACTTTTCAGGTCCCTCAGAAGGTCTCTTCGAAGAGGCGCCATTGACCCCAGACTTTGCTTGATGGTTGACATGAGGGAGCTGGTAGAAGGGGGAGAAGACGTAGGAAAGTTAGAGTAAGTCAAGCAAGGTTAGGGTAAAATGAGTGGCACTTTCACAGAGTAGGAGCCACAGATTCTGTTTTAGTGAAAGAATTAAAGTGCTGGACACTTGTTAGTAAAATTCCTTTTCAGTATGAAGAACTGAGGTTGGTTTGCTCCATTATTGCCAGTAACTATATTTTTCTCTATTTGCAGGTAATTTTGTTTTGTTTTGTTTCTATGTTTTTCTTTTTTATTGGTTTGTTTGGCTTCAACTCAAGAAATAGACAACAATGAATACACATTTATTTCTGCTATTAATTTTCAACTACTGTATTGTTATTTTTTTTAAGTCCCGAGAACAGTACTTGGCATATAGATGTCCAGCATATCTTTCCAGCACACATATTGTTATTCTTGTAGTGAGTCAGTTTTCCATTTGTTCCCTGTATTACTTGATGATATGAAGCTGAGGCAAGTGACATGAATGAAAGCTTTCAGACTCCACATTAACAAAGTACTTTAACTGACATATTTATTATATTTTATCTGGCTAGAGAAATTAAAATTTGATTTTATTGATTACTAACAAAATATCTATACAACAGAGTAATTTTTGATTAAAAGTATGTCTGAAGTAAAAACACATTACACATATAGAGAATGGTTTTATGGAATAAACACAACCTGTGCATGCGTGATCTTACATTGTGTCTTAGATCGGACTGTTACAACCAAGTACCGTAGAGTGGATGGCCTATACACAACAGAAATTTATTTCTCCAAGTTCAAAATGCTGCAAGTCTAATATCAGGGTGCTGGCCTGGTTAGGTTTCGGTGAAGGCCTTTTTCTGCAACTACAGACTTGCAGACTTCTGATCGCATCCTCACATGATGGAAACAGAGCAAGAGAGCTCTCTGGGATCATATTTAGAAGGGCACTAATCTTATTCATGGGGGCTCCACCTTCATCATCTAATTACCTCTCAAAGGCCTCACCTCATAATATCATCACATTGTGGGTTAGTTGTCAACAAATGAATTGAGAGGGCACATTTAGCCCATAGTACATGGTATAACCAACACTTGTCTTTTTTATTGTGTGTCTTTATTGAAATATAAGCTAATTAGCTGCTTGTTTTTACATTGTACAATACAATGAGTTTCTTTCCAATTATAGTTGGCATACGATAATATACCAGTTTCAGTGGTATAGCATAGTAATCAGAAAGCCACATAACTTGCAAAGTGATCACCCCACTAAATCTAGTACCTCTCTTCTCATTTACATTGTTTATTACGTTATTAATCATCTTTCCAATGCTACACTCTACATCTCTATATTTATTCTGCAACTATGTGTTGTACCTCTTAATATCTTTGCCTGTTCTTGTCCCCCCAACCCCCTCCCACCTAGTATTCCTCGAAATATTCTCTGTATCTATGAGTTTATTTCTGCTTTTGTTGTTCTTGTTGATGATTTTGTTCTTTAGATTTGACATGTACATGAAACCATGCAATATTTGTCTTTCTCTATTCAACCTACTTCATTCAGCACAATACCCTCTACATCCATCAAGACAATATCTTTTCTCCATCCCCTTCCATTTAGTCTCTGTGTGTTTTTAAATCTGAAGTGAGTCTCTTGTAGGCAGCATATGTAGGGATCTTGTTTTCTTATCCATTCAGCCACTCTAACTTTTGATTGGAGAACTTAATCATTTTCCATTTGAGGTACTTATTGATAGGGATGTAGTTATTACCATTCTAACTGCATTCCCTATGCCGTGCTCCCCATCCCCATGACAATCCATCAGCTACTGATTTGTACTTCTTTAACCCTTCACCCCATTCTCCCAGCCCCTCAAACTCTTTTCACCTCTGTCCAACACCAAATTGTCTACTATATTTGTGAGTCTGTTTTTGATTGGTTTGTTTTTTTTATTCCTTAGATTCCAATTATAAGTTAAATCCTATAGTGTTTAGTGTTTATATTTCTCTGTCTGACTTAAATACCTTCTAAGTCAATCAAAGCAATATCCTTTTCCATTCCCCTCCTTTTCATATGTAGGGGTCTTGTTTTCTTATCCTTTCAGCCACTCTATCCCTTGGTTGGAGGACTTAATTCTTTTCCATTTAAGGTAATTATTGATAGGAATGTAGTTTTTACCATTCTTTATTCCTGTTTTTGATACATATTTTTTCTTCTTAAAGAAGGCCCTCCAACATTTCCTGTGATACTGGCTTGGTGGTGATAAATTCCTTTCACTCATTTTTGTCTGGGAAGCTTCTTATCTCTCCGTCAACTCTAAATGATAGCTTTGCTGGATAAATTATCCTTGGTTGTAGATCCTGAGTCTTCGTCTTGTCGAATATTTTATGCCAAGCCCTTCTGTCCTGCATAGTTTCTTTTGAGAAATCAGCTGCTCGTCTTATGGATGTTTCCTTATAAGTAACTACCTGCTTTTCTCTTGCTGTTTTTAATATTATTTCTTTGTATTTAACCTTTCTCATTTTAATTATGATGTGTCTTGGTGTGGGCCTCTTTGGATCCCTGATGTTTGGAATTCTCTGACATTTCTGGGGTTTTATGTCCATTTTCTTCACTGGGTTGGGGAAGTTTTCTATCATTATTTCTTCAAACAACTGTTCAACATCTTGATCTTCTTCAGTTACGTGAATCAGACAGATATTTGGACCCTTAATAGTGTCTCATATGCTCCTTAAATTATGTTTATAGTCTTGGCATCTTGTCTCTTGCCATTCTGATTGCATGTCCTTGGCTTTCCTGTCCTCTACATAGGGCATCTGATCCTTTTCTTTTTCTGCTTTGTTTATCCCTTTGTTTATTCCATTTAATATACTTCTCATCTCAGATAATGGTTCTTCATTTCAGGCTGGTTCCCTTTTATAATTTCCATTTCCATTTTTATGTTTGTTATCTCTTTGTTGAAGTTCTCCCTGAATTCATCTATACTTCCCCTAATTTCATTGAGCATCTTAATAACCAGTGTTTTGAACTCTGCATCTGTTAGATCACTCGACTCCATTATATCTGGATCTCTGTTCTGTTCTCATATGGTTTCTGCTTCTTTGTCTTCCCATTTTGGCTGCCTTTCTGTGTCTGTTTCTATGTACTAAGCAAAGCTCTTAAGTCTCCCTGTCCTATTAGTGTGGATTTGTGTAGTAGGTATTGAGTGGCACAGTCCTGAGAGGGGCTCAGCTACAGGCCAAGTTTAGACACAGCCTGTGACCCTCCGGGGCTACCTGTTAAGATTTAGCAAGCAATCCACAGACGCTGTGCTTATAGTGGCCTCAATAAACTGCACCAGAAACTGAGGTCAGCTGCCACTGGTGTAAGTCTAGGCATTGTTCAGCAAGGAGCACCTGACCACTGAGGATACACCTGGATGTGGCTTGGGTGGGGCCGCAAGTTGGCAGTGGCGGAGTTTCAGGGAATCCTCTGGGAGGAGTGACTTCTATTATTCAGTTTGATGACCTCCCCACTATGGCAGCACTGAGTCCATGCAGTGGAAGTGGGGAAGGCTCAACAGAGAAACAATGGATACCACTAACACTTCTGTACAGAGTAAGTCTCTCCTCGCCCCTCACTCCAAGAACACAGTGTCCGCCTGTCTCTGACGCCCACTGAGCAGCTGAACCAGCACTGGTGCTCAAAGCATGCTGGTCTATCACTGCAAAAGTCCTCTCATACACACAGCCCCTTTAAGGGGTGTCTGCAGCTGCTGGCTGCCAATGCTGTAGCCTCTTTCTCACTTAGCTGCTCAGGACCGGGCAGCCTCACATCCTTGCCCTGTCCTACCTTCTGCCATTAGATGGTGATTTCTTATATTTTTCCTTCATTTTATGGCTTATTCATCTAGATCCCAAGTGATTTTCCCTTGCTGTTTGCTCCATGTTTCTGTCACAGCTTTGATTTGGTCACCAGAGGAATGAACAGAGCCTCTATCATCTATGCCATTTTTTTGCCCCATCTCCTCAAAACCTGTCTTTTATAAAGAATTTTAAAAACTAATACATAATATGTAGATAGCTTAATAATTCTAAAAGTATGTCTGAGAAATATTTCATAAGATAAACCTCTTACACTAGATAAAGGGAGCAATGCCAAGTGGCCATTGGAGTTGATCATCCAGGAAATCACAAGTGGAGCTCACAGCAGCAAATTTGATAAAGTGGAGGAGAGGACAGGGCTTTAGTGCACTTTGTAGTGAGTAGTACAGGAAGAAACATAGACAGAGAGAAAAGTTTTTCAAGATAGATGGCAATGAAAATGGCATAAGAGATTTGAAGAAAAAGGACTTTTCCAGTGGTGGAGAAGCCTTGAGCTGCTGAATGGCTCTGCCCGGAATAATGGATCTGGGTGGAGAAACAGTGGAATGAGTACTGGAGGTTTCAGGTGCTGCAGTCTGGGAACTAGAGAGACAAATGGCCTGAGCTATCTTCTTATGCTCCTATTCCTAGTATGTCATCTCTTCTCAGAGCAGAAGATCCTTGGATAAAATAACAGAGGAGTTTGTACATGTGAGATGTGCCTAATTTCATTACAGTTCTTTTAAAAGCTCTAACGACTAAAGGTGCTATGTTGAAGGAAGAGGAAGGTAAGGGGAGAGAGAGAAGGACTTTGACAGCATCCAGGATACTCTCTATCCACAACTCAGCAACCAAAGCAGCATAACCACGAGAAGGGAGGGAGGAGATGTGATAGGACAGTAATACATGAGGGTAGAGAACTTGTGGGTAGTTGAGAAGAATTTGTTTTGACTTTCTAAAAGAGTGAATATACTTAAAATACGTGTATATAAGCTTATGTATATAAATACCATACTTATATATAACAAACATGTGACAAGCATATAGTACATACTATACAGATTATGTGTAGGACATAATAAGTTATTCTCTTATATTGTCTTCTAAAACATTTTAAGATTTCCACATTTCACATTTACTTCATCTAGACCTCACCTTTGAATGAGTTCTGGAATAGGGACCCATTCTGATTTTTGTTTTAGGGATATGAGTTGCTCATTTTATAGATCATTACTCCACTGTTCTGTACTGCTACAGCTGATTTTCATGAAAGCATAGATCTTCGCAGTAACAATTCACAATTATTATAGCTTTACAGTAGTCTCGATATCTGATAGAGAAAGTGAATCATGTTCCATACCTTCAAACAGACATAATCCTCTGTGGGGTTGTCTTGGATATAATCAGCCATTCTCTTTTGCATATAAACTTTGGAAACAGTTTAGTAGCAATGGTCCTCTTGATTTTCCTGATATTAAAAAGAATGATTTCAATGCTTTACCACACAGTACATATGCTGTAGCTACAGGCTATTTGTCAATTTCTCCATCAGGTTAAGGAAGTCACCCTTTATTCTTGGTTTGAAATATCATGGATGGTTATTGAACTTTGTCAGATAATCATATAGGCCTTTTAAAGACAATCATATAATTTTTCTCTTTAGTTTGTGAAGATAAATTCTGTAATATTTTCTAACATAGAAATAAACTTGTATTATTTGACTAACCCAGGTTGTCCATGGTTTCTATGCATTTTTAGAGTCACTTTTCTATTTGTATGAATAAGACATACACTATCAAGATTATTCTAGTCTCGTAACATGAGCTGAATGGTGGTCATTTTTCCAAAATAGTTGTATAACTTTGGAATTATCTATAACAGCATTGGGCCTCATATTTTTTTTTGTATAATTATTAATGGTGTAGGATGCATTCAAATTTTCTAGCTCTTCGATTCAATTGTGATGTTATATTTTTTTAAACAGTGTTCATCTCACTTATTTACAAATGCTTCTATAAAAAATTATTTATAATCTGAGATAAATCACAGATGTAAATGTCATACATGTATTGCTTAGGAAGATTAATAAATGGAGGATATAGACACACTCTTCAGGTTTTGAAATAGAATATATCCAGTGTCTTAGACTCTCCCATTGCCATTCCTCAATGCCTTTCATTCTTTCCACAGAGGAGTGAACAATATCCTAACTAGATAGATACTAATTGGGAAAACCAGAGAAAAATTAGTTTGTGGAAAGAAAGGAAAAATCACAAAATTGCTTTGTCAGATAACCAGGTAAGCCATTGGTTATGTGAGTCTAAATTTAATTGGAAAAGTTTTGTCTACAGAAAAAAAATATGTGAGTCATTTGTGAGCAGATAGTAATTAAAGTCCTTTGTAGAGCAACAAATACTCACAAAAGGTTGAAGCTATAGGTGGGTTGATAATGGATTAAAGTGACTAGAGGCTGATCAGAGGTGAAGACATGAAAAAAATTAAAATGGAAAACTTTTTTCTTTATTTTGGCTAAGTGTGGTTCAGAAAGAGTGGAATAAAAATAAATGAGAAAAGTATGGCTGTGAGAGATGTCCCCAGATCTCTCCCTTTGAAACAAAAATAAGCCAAACATCTAAAACTCAACAAAAATCAGCCAACGTGCCTGCAAGCACATTTGAGCTAGGGATCTGCAAATAGGAGCTACCACAGTTTGAACCACAGGAGTGGAGCAGTTGACTGGGAGAAACAAAGAAGCTGCCTTTCCCAGCCAGAGCTCCCTGAAGTAGAAAGGAGAAGGGAGAAAGTGCAGCAGGTTCCCTCAGTGGCTATGCCTGAGAGAGCTGCGAGCTCCACACAGTGGCAGTGCCCTGGGATCAGGGCAGAAAGCAGAGAAGTAGGGATGGCAAAGAAGCATCAGTTGACTATTACAAGCTGTGGTTGCAAAATGAGAGGCTGAGCCACAGCACCTATGCCCCAACCCAGAGAGCATTTCCCCCATAGACCGATCCCACAGATCCCAAGGGGAATCTCAGCAAATGCTACAAACTGCTGCTAACACTGACAAGGACTAAGACTGAGGCTAGCAAGCGTGATTGAATATACATAAGAAAAAAAGGCATTTTTAAGACTTTATATAAAGCAGAGATCCAAGAAGCTTAGACACTACATACTGGAAACCAAAAGAAAAACACCTTCTTGGTAACGGGATAAAGAGAGACCCTTATATAATAAATCTTCATCAAAATGAGGTTTTAGCAAGGAGATTGAAACATATAAAAGGAACAAAACAGAATTTCTGGAGATGAAGAACACACTGAAAAAGAAAAGAATGAAATAGCAAGATTGAGCAAGTGTCCACCAAATGGAGGACAGGATCAGTGATATTGAAGACAGAAATCTAGAAATCAATCAGAAGAAAGAAGACAGAAACTGAAGAATGTAAAATAATGAGAGAAATACAAGAACTACCATCAGGAAAGGAAACATGAGAATGATGGACATTCTCGAAGGCAAGGAGAAAAAGCAGGGATTAGAAAACATTTTCAGACAAATAGTGGATGAGAATTTCCAAATCTAAGGAATGAACTGGAGCTTGGAATTCAAGAAGTCAACAGAACACCAAAATACCTCAACCGAAAAAGGGCTTCTCCAAGACACATTACATTAAATATAACAAGTATCAATGACAAAAAAAAAAAAAGAAT